>NW_027555458.1:332971-398699 GCF_003287225.1 Phascolarctos cinereus
TCCTGTGATAATGCTCTTATGATCTCCGCCTATGGTGGGTGCTGAAAGCCAGCAATGCTCTGTTTCAGCTACTTGCCTAGGGCCTAAAGGAAATCAGGTATTGGTCCTAGGTCCTACAAGACAGCCTTAGGCTTTTCTTTCTACTTGTGTTCTGGTTCCCGTGGGATAGCTGGGCGAGGGCTGGAGCTCCATATGTATGCGCCAGAGGCAAACACTAGGCTTCTCAGGGCTGGTGATGGGCAGGAATGTGCATGGGGCAGTGTGAGTGGGAGCAGTGCACATTATGTGGTGGGAATGGGTTTCTGGTGGCCCACGGAGTTTTGACAATGACTCGAAGGCTGGTTTTTCCACAGATGAGGGCACTGGTGAGTAGCAGTTACTTCAAGTTTGCCATCTAGTGGCCATTGCCAGAGCAAATAGCTTGGGAAGGGGGTGATAAAAATAAAATAATGCTTTTCTAGAGATGAGAATAGTTTTAAAAGACCACCTTATAGGTCTACAAATATTGGCACTGCAGGAGAACCCCTGCTTTAGTGCCGAGGATGAAGGCTAAGGCCAAGATGCCTGTCAGAGACTTTATGCATCATACTGTGAAAGGATCCTTATGTCCTAGAACAAGAACAGGAAGGGGCCTCCGAGGTCATCTCATGCACCCCCCTCAACTTACACAAGAGCAAAGTGGAGCCCAGAGCAGGGAGTATGACTTCTCCGAGGTCACTCAGATAATAAGTGGCCCAAGCAGGACTCAAGGCTCCAACTCCTAACTGAAGCACTGTAATTAGCTCTCCTCAATCTGCCACTTACCAGCTGTGTGACTTGGGGCAAGGCACTTCAGTCTCTGTTTCTCAGTTTCCTCATCTGTAAAATGGGAATAATTATGCATTTTCTGCCTTCCTGTTGTGAATAAGTAATTATGTAGGCCTTAAAATCCTACAGACATGTGAGCTTCTTTTACATATTTGGGAGTCATTAGCATCCTTTCCTGTGTCTTCCAGGAGCTGGCCCCTTCACTCATCCACCCCTCTTTAAACCTTCGATTGCTCCCTATCTCCTGGCTGCTTCCCTGCTGCCAATAAATCTGCTTGGCTCCCTGCCTTATTTACCAAGCTTTCCCTCAAGTCATTGTTCTAGATGTCTCTTCCCTCTCATAACCAAACTCCTAGAAAAAAATTGTTTTTACTTGTTCCCTTCCTCACCTCCCATTCCTCACACCCTTGGAATCTAGCTCCTAGACTCCCCACTCAGCTGAAGCTGCTCTCAGCCTTTTCGTGGACTTCCTCCTCCTTGTTCCTTCTGCAGCTTTGGCACCATGGAGCGCTGCTTCTTGCTCGATGCCCTCCATGCAGGTGACTGCCAGGTGTACATTGCCAGCCTCCATCTCCTTCCTGGCCTCCATCCCTGCATCTCTGGCTGTCTGCTTGGTTCTCTAATTGTATGTCCCGTAGGCATCTCTCCTTGCCAGTTCTTCTTCCATGTGGCTGCCAACTTGAGATTCCAGAAGCACGAGGTTAACCACGCCACTCCCCTGCTCTAGAAGTGTCTTGAGGAGGAAATACAAATTCTTCTCCCTGGCATTTCAAGCCATTTACAATCTGGCACTAACCTGTCTTTCCAGTCACCCTAAAACTGGCTTGCTTGGTATTCCCCATTTCCCAACTCTGTGACTTTGCCCAGGTTGTTGCCTGTTCCTGAAATATATTCCCCTTCCTCACCTTCACCTTTTGGAGTCCTTTGCTCCCTCCTTATCATGCCAGGTGATGTTCAGAATCTTCCTGACAACTTAAGTGGAAGCCGTTCCATTTCCTGGCATGGCGCTAGTAGACTGTCCAGGTTTCACAGGCATACAACAATGAGGTCAGCACAACAGCTCTGTAGACCTTCAGTTTGGTAGTCAGTCTAATACCTTTTCTCCCCCACACTTTCCTTTGGAGCCTCCCAAACACTGAGCTTGCTCTGGCAATGGGTGCGTCTACTGTGCCTGGCTGGATAAGGTACTGGACACTGAGGTCCTTTCTCCAGCTGAACTGCTGAGCATAACTCTGATGGGCTGGTCACATTGTTCGAATGCCAAACAGACACTTGTCTAAAAGACTGTTTTACAGAGAGCTCACACAAGACAAGTGTCTCACATGGTGGTGAGAAGTCATACAAAGACACTCTCAGGGTCTCTCTGAAGAACTTTGGAATCGGTTGTGAGACATGGGAGACACTGGCATAGGACTGCCCAGCATGGTGTGCCCGCATCAAAGAAGACGCTGTGCTCTGTGAGCAAAGCAGAATCCCAGTAGCACAGAGGAAATGTGAGTTGCACAAATCCAGAGACATCTCCATTGAAAATGTTCTAACAGACTGCTTGTGCCCAACCTGTGGTAGAATCTTCTGGGCTCATGTTGGACTGATCAGCCCCAGCTGGACACACGGACACCAACATTGGGATGTAATGGGCGTCTTAGACAATGAAGGGGGAACAGCACCAACTGTACTCCAAAATTACTTTATCTTGAATATATTTGTATTTGCGCATCAATATACGTGTTGCTATTCCCCTAATAGAATGTAAACTGCTTGAGGGCAAGAACAAATGTGCTGGCAGGGAATGAGATTTGAACTCCATCTGTGGGGTGGGCAGGTGCTTTATAATGGGGATTTATCGACTCTTTCTTTGTTCCCAAGAGCTTCTTTGAAAAGAAAGGCCCAGAGAAAGCGGGGATCTTGTCACCAAGAGCCGGGAGCATCCTGAGTCTTTAGATGGACCTAAAGCCTTGTCTCCATTCTGCAGGCTGTGGAATGTCAAGCCAGAAAGGACCTGAGAGCCAGATGACCCTAGAGGTCATGTTGTCTAACCCTCTCATTTTGCAGATCTGGAAATTTGCCCTGCATCAAAGTCTGTGGCAGAGCCAGGGCTAGAGCCATCACAGCACTCCCTGTGCCACAGAGGCCCTTTTTAGTGCCAGCTAAATCAGCCCCATTTGGAAGAGATGTCCAGGGAGGCCTGCAGCTGAAGGGGAAGTGGGCCCATGCTGGAGCCTCAGAGGGTCCCTAAAGTGCTGAGGAGCTTCTAGTACTGGTCTGACGCTGACGTGCCATGTGACCTTGCACAAAGAAATCCCCCTCGCTCCTTAAGGCTCAGTAGGAGTCCAGATGCTGTAATTCTAGAGATTCTTAACCTGACTGATCGTCAAATGAGTCCCAGGAAGGGGATTGGGTGCTTAGTGAAAAAGCCAACAGGCAGCTAGCTGCAAGGAGGGACTGCAGTTGCATCATAGATGATAGTTGGTGAGATAGAAGAGACCTTAGGGGTCACCTACCGTATGCCCCACAATTTTACAGAGGAAGAAACTGAAGCCCAGAGAGGTCAAGTGACTTGCCCAAGGTAACACAGCTGGGGTTTGAACCCAGGTCTCCTTACTCTCTGGTACCAGAGTCAGTAGCGCCTCACTGCCTGCCTAATGTGGTTCTTGCTGCTTGAAGCAGGTAAGGAGGACAACCTTTGGGAACGGTAAGGTCAGAGGCCATGGAATCTTCTGGATGCTCTTCCATCTAATCCGTAGAATGATACCTCTTGAGGTATCTGGGTCTATCCAACCAGAATCTAAGCAGGCAGGCCCGGGAGGCACATGACCACATGCGGTTTGTGACATGGGAGGCATCTGTACAAAGACTGGGCGGAACTGGACGAGAGGCCGTCAGCTAGCAGGGGTCACTCTGGGGTGGAATCTCTTCTTCTCTCAGATGAGAACTTCTTTCCCTTTCTCAGAGTCATGTTTTTAAATAACTGAAGGAAATGCTCAATTGCGGCTGGAGGTTGGTGAATATGAGGTTGTAAATTTTCCTCATCCAGTTTCATGAACCCCTCCAAATCCATCCACAGCCACCCCCCCAAGGGCTCTGTGGAGCCCAGGTTATGAACTTGTCCAAATCCGTTCACAGACCCCCCCCCGAGGACTCTGTAGACCCCAGGTCATGAACCCCTTGACTAGATGATCTCAAAGGTCCCTTGCCACTCTAAATCCTGTGCTCCTCGGCTCCACAATGTCCCTGCAGGATATCAACATGAGGAAGGCTTTCCGGAGCTCCACAATCCAGAATCAGCAGGTGGTATCACGTAACTCCATCCCCAACCCTGTGATGGAGATGTACCAGCGGTGTGACAAGCCCCCGCCTCTCAACATCCTCACAGCTCACAGGTAGGAGGGAGGGTAGGGCCCCTGGCGACCAGGATAGGTCTGGAGAGTGAGAGCAGGTGGAGCCCGAGTCAGAATCCTGTTCTATCTGCTGAGGCTTGGGCTTTGGTCAGGAGTGCCGGCCTTAGAGTTGGGGCACCTGATGGAGCCCTGGCTGAGTCCTTTCTTAGCTGTGTAACCTGGGGCAACTCACTGCATCTCTTATAGCTTCAGTTTCCTCATCTGATAGTAGACAAAATTGGCCTTCCTGCCACACAAGGTCATGGGGAGCAAAATGCTCACTGGCCTTTTTTCCCCACTTATTGAGAATATGTGAACTGCTGCCATGAAAGAGGTTGTCTTTGGCTCCATGTTGAGCTGCCGTCTTACCTGGGTAGTGACCTTTGCCTGCCCAGGCCTCATCACCTTGACTAGTGGGTCAAGCGTTCCTCCTCACTTCTTGGCTCAGAGCTGGGGGCATGTAAGCGTGACTACTAAGATTCCCTCCACACCAGAGAACACCTATCAGTTAACAGTCGCGGCTGGTGATAATAAAGAAGAGCTGGCAATGATTTAGAGTTTTTATGATTATAAGGTTTATGTTACGAGCTTTGTATCTCCCTCAGTGCCTCTGCACACAGTAGGCACCAAATACATCTTCACAACAACTCTGGATTATGATCCCTATTTTACAGATGAAAAAACTGAGACCCAGAGAAGTGAATGACTTGCCTTAGGTCACACAGTTAGTAGGTGGGAAGATGAGGCTTCCTGACTCCAAGCTCGGTGTTTTTTCTCCTACACTACTGCTACCATCTCAACATGCTTCCCTGCGGAGCACACAGCCTTCTTGCTGAAGCCAAGTAACATCCATCTTTCAGGAATGTTCTTTGGAGGGCAGGTTGTTTGGGGGTTTGTTGGGAAGTGTCTGGTTGGTTGAAACAATGGTTTCATCCACTGCCTCGCAGTCAGGAGACCTAGTGTTAAATATGTTCTGAGCCTTCTAGATCTAAGCTCCCATCATCCCAACAAGAGAGGGCATTTCCTATCCTTGGGGGATGTCCCTGGAAGGCAGCAAGCTCAAATTTAACTGGGCCTCATGGCTTTCTGATGTGGGTCCGAATCACAGCTAACTGTGTGACCTTAAGCAAGTCTCTTACCCTTTCTAGGCCTCATTTTGTTCTTCTGTAAAATACAGGGGGCAGACTAGATGGCAGCTGTTGATGAGCTCACTAACATGCCCTTTTGGGTCCATTTCAGAGATGACAAGAAAGATGGCCTTAAATTCTATACTGACCCATCATATTTCTTCAACTTGTGGAAAGAGAAAATGCTTCAGGCCACTGAGGATAAGAGGAAGGAGAAACAAAGGCAGAAGGTACATGGGTGGGGCTGGAAAGAGAATTAGACATGAGAGGAGCTCCCTATCTCTCATAGTTCCATGGAGTTAGAAGTCCTCTTGGCTTGGGCCCTAGTTGTGTGACCTTGGATAATTCACTTCTTTCTGAGCTACAGTGTCCTCATCTGTAAAATAAGGGAGGCACATTAGATGGCCTCCTAGATCCCTTATTATCTGTGATTGTGTGTATGTGTGTGTGCTCATGTATGTGTGTGTGTGTTTTTAGGGAGAACCCTGACAAGAGGTGGCAGGACCAGGATGATGAAGGGAGTGGAAGCCCTGCTGTGTGAGAATCAGCATTGAGTTTGGAAAAGGAAAGGCTTTGTGGGGGGCCATGGCAGCAGTCTCCAAGTATTTGAAGAAGGATTAGCCTCTTCTTTGCTTGGTCCCAGAGAACTAGCAACTATGTGGGGAAGTTGACAAGAGATTCTGGTTCAAATCTAAACTCTCTTGGGGGAATTACAGATTGGGGTGTCCTTTACAGGTGAGGGTCAGGGCCCATGCAGTCCTGAGATTCCCCAATCAGAGCTAGTTCCTGGTCAGGCTGTTGCAACACTGCTCCCCAGAGTGGCCTTCATTGCTCAGGAAGCACCTTTTCCTCAGAATCCATAGATGCGTAGCTCAGCTACTCAATTTGGAAGGCTGCAGACTTTGGCTTCAGTGACATCAGCATTTGTCCCTTCTGTCCACCCACCCCCGCCAATCCCTCTTGACCCTCCTTGGACTCCCAGGACCCACCTGGCTTTTCTGTGAATCCTAGGCTGGACTAAGGAAGGGAAGGACCCTGTTGTCCTCAGCTCTGATCAGCCTACATACAAAATATTGTGTTCAGTTCTGGAGGCCACATGTTAAGGACTTTAATTAGCTGCAGGACAACCAGGTTAGGGAAGGTCTCTGGGAGCCCACCATGTGAAGATCGCTTGAAGAGACTGTGGAAAGAGAAGACATGATAGCTGTTTTCAAGTATTTGAAAGGTAAATGACTAAGAATACAACGTGGCCCAAAGACAAAGAGCTGATATTTTAATTCCATTTCAATGAATTCCCTTTGTGAATCAGTTTATTTGGTCTCTTTTGCTGACTGTATCTTCCATCCCCTAATCCTGGGTGTTTTTTCTCTCTACATACTATCTACCCATGTGATTTCATCAGGTTCCTTAGGATCATGTATCATCTCTACATAGGTAACTCCAAAGTCCAAAGGATTTTATAAGCCTTTCATGTTATATCAGTGATTATTAACCCTGATCTGTCCCCTCGTTACCAGCTGCCAGGAAGACATCTCTATGTGGATGTCCCATTGGCACCTCAAAATCAAGATGTTGAAAACAAAGCTCATTGTCTTCCCCTTAAAACCTGCTCCTCGCCCACACTTGCCCATTTTGTTAAAGGTACCACCACTAATTCCTGTTCTACCTCCCCACCATCCTTTCTGCCTGCCCGCGTGGATTCCTCATCACCTCCTTCCTGGGGCATCGTAATGGTATTCTTGTCTCTAGTCTCTCCCTTCTCCATCCTTCTTCCATACACCTGGCAAAATAATCTTCCTAAAGCACAAATTCCATGCTCAGAATTCTTTAGTGGTTCTCTGTTGCCTCTGGGATAAAGTAATTTGTCTGCCTGGCATTGCCTTCTCACCCTAGCCCATAATATCTAGCTGGCCCCAGATTGGCTCATTCTTCATTTGCGTTCCATCCAGTCATCCAGCCAGCCATCTTGCAATCTGCCCTCAATCCTATCCCCACCCAATGTCCCAGTTTCCCACTGTCAGCCTCCTCAAGTAGAGTAGTCAAATCAATACGTTTCTGTGCAATAAGAACAATGAATAAAATGAGACGATTCAGACGGCAACTTGGTCTAAGGAAAACGATTGCTCCCTTCTTAAATTCATCAAACTAATACCAATTTTGCTTCAGGTTTGCATCAAACCAACATTGCTTCAGGAAAGGATATCTTCTTAATTGGCTGCCCAATGGATAACTTCGCCATCCTTGTTGACTTAGACCAAAATTCCCTTCCTTAGCTACCACTTCCCTCCATGTTTTGTCTTCCCCATTAGAATATCAGCTCCTTGTGGGCAAGGGCCATCTCAACCTTGTGTTTGTATTCCTAGCACTGAGCACATTCCCTGGCATGGAGTAAGTGATTAATGAATGCTTTTTTTTATTCATTCCTTTAAAGCCTTTCCCAAGTAACTCCAACCAAACTTTCAAGGCATATTTTCTATTACTTTCCTGTATTCATTGTATACTCTAGCCAGCCTGGCCTGGTAGCCGTTCCTTGAACCCAGCCTCTCATCTACCTTCACCAGGCTTTTGTACGTACTGCCTTGCCTGAAATGTAAACGTTGTTCACCTCTGCCTCTTCAAATCCTTAGTTTCCTTCACCCTTTTTTCCACCAAACTGGCTCCCCTCTGTGTTCCTCACTCACAACACCCCATCTCCCACCTCCATGCCTTTGCGCTGGCTGTCCCCCATGCCTGCAATGCACTCCCCATGAAGCCTTTCCTGATTCCCACCCCCACCTGCTAGTGTCCTCTTTCCCCAACTGCTATATATGTATGTATGTGTTTATATGTATTTATACTCTTTGTAGTTATACTGTGGATATTATTATTATTATTGTTAGAAGTATTTTGTCATCCCCATTGGAATATTATCTCCTTGTGAGTAGGGATTGTGTCCTCTGCAATAGCAGAGCTTAGCACAGTGCCTGGCACATAGTAGGTGCTTCATGAGGACTTGCTGATTGATTATAGAAAAGAAGACAGACTTAACTGATTACCAAAGAGAAGATACCACTATAAAGTTGTGTCATTTAAAAGAGTAAAATTGCGTTCAGAAGTCATGGCATTTTATAGCCAGAAGGTTTCCTTTCATAGGCAAAGTCTCCCTTTTGAAAGGTTAGGAAACTGAGGCACATTAACAAATTAAAAAGGTCAATGTGCTGCCCAATGTCACCCAACCCTTGGGGACAGAAAGGGGCCAAAATGCCAGGCCTGTGTTCATGCTCCCCAAGAGAGTAACTAGCAGTTGTGCCCCTCTTACCTGGACAGGAGGAGGCTCGCAAGTGGCCTCCTTCCCTTCCCCCAGAGGAGGAGTGCAGGGAGGAATGTTTGTCTTTATTTCTCTTTGCCAGAGCATCCCCATGGGAGAATGGAAGGGCCTTGGGGGCGGGTCCTGTTTCCCTTCTGTATGCGGATCTTGGTGCCTAGTTCAGTGTCTGGGAGCCTGGCAGCACTGAGGGAGAGCTTGTTAGTAAGTACATAGATGGGAGAGCATCTAGCAAAGGGCTGTGCCACTGAGTGGAGGAGGTGGCTTCTGTGAGAACAGGCGAGAGCTGCTTTATCCCAGTCCAATATTTCTCCGCTTTTTTAAAAAAAAAATTTCCAATCTCTTTTAGAGGGCAAGTGAGCCCTGTGGCCCTAACCTCTGGCCCACAGCTGAGGCTGCAGCAACATGTATTCAGTGTGAAGGGGATTCCCAGTTTGGGGGAGTGGAGTGGCAGGCATCATCAATTCTCTAATAGGCTCTGTGTACATGTGTCTCTCTGTCTGTCTGTCTCTCCCTCTTTCTCTGTGTCTGTCTCTCTCTCTCTGTCCCTGTCTCTGTCTCTCTGTCGCTGTCTCTCTCATTACTACAAATGGATTCCAATCTTGTCTCTGCCTAATTCCCTGAATCACCATAGCTCATTATTTGACCTCTCTAGACCTCACTTTCCTCCTCTGTAAAATGAAGGGGTTTAAAAGATGACCATTAGGTCTGGTCAAGTTCTTCGTCAAATGTCTCCAAAATTGTTTGGCTTACTGGCCCTTTTTCAAAAAAAAATAAATTACTCAGTGCCCCCCCCCCACCGGAAATCTATTTTTCTTAACCTTTATATTTTTTTTTAAAACTTGCATCATTTAAAAAAAATGTAAAAAATTTTCCTAAAAAAATGATGCATTTAAAATTTAGTAATTCAGTTTAAATTCACTTTTTTTCCCTGCATTGAAATTTTGGTGATACATATTGTGCCGTATCACCATACAGTATATTGTAAACAAGTTGTTAAATACACATTTTCCTCAGATGCCTGCTGGACTTCCTGACATTGTTCAACATCCTCACCTGCCAACACTTACTTGTTCAAACCTGTCAGTGGACTTTACCGCTGATCAGTTATGACTTGCATTTTTTGTGTTTATTTGGAAAATAATGTAATCCCTATGACTATAACTCTGTTACACAACAGATGAAACATGTACCAGTGGTTTTTCAAAATTTTCTTCTTGGGGCAGCTAGGTGGTACAGTAGATAGAGAACCGGCCTTGGACTCAGGAGGACCTGAGTTCAAATCAGGCCTCAGACACATAACACTCACTAGCTGTGTGACTCTGGGCAAGCCACTTAACCCCAATTACCTCATAAAAAAAACAAAAACGAAAACAATGCACTTCTTTTTTATGTTTCCACTGCCTCCTTATTTTTATTCAGTGCCCCCCAATTGCACCCTACGCTAGTACCATCCCCCTGGATCCTTCCAGCGCCCTCCAGGGGGCAGTGTCACCTGCTTTGGGAGCTAGATGTATGATCTTATGCATGACCATGAAGCCCCTTCCCTGCCATGGGCCTCAATTTCCTCCCCTGTAAAAGGAGGAGGTTTTCCAATATGACCTTGTGAGGCCCCTTCCAGCCTAACTCCATCTTGCCCCTGCTAGGGGCAGAGCAGCACCTCTGAGCCTCTCTGCTCCTACCCCTCTGCTCCTCTCTTCCTTGTGGGTGCCCTCTTGCCCTAGCCTCCCCCTCTCCCTGAACTTTCCAATTCCCTCTCCATCATTCCCTTATCCCTATGGGGCAGAGCAGCACCTTGGGCCTCTCTGCTCCTCCCCCTGTGCTCCTCTCCCACCCTGTGGGTGCCCCTCTGGCCCTCCCCTCCCCCTTTCTCAGCACTTTCCCATTCCGTCTCCTGCATCTCCTTATACCTAGGGGGCAAAGGAGCACCTCTGCACCCCTCTGCTCCTCCCCCTCTGCTCCTCTCCCTCCCTGTGGGTGCACCTCTGGCCCTCCCTTCCCCCTCTCTCTGCACCTTACCATTACCTCTCCTAAATCCCTTTATCACTAGGGGGCAGAGCAGCACCGCTGACCCTCTCTGCTCCTCCCCCTCTGCTCCTCACCCACCCTGTGGGTGCCCCTCTGGCCCTCCCCTCCCCCTTTCTCAGCACTTTCCCATTCCCTCTCCTGCTTCCCCTTATACCTAGGGGGCAAAGGAGCACCTCTGCACCTCTCTGCTCCTCCCCCTCTGCTCCTCTCCCTCCCTGTAGGTGCACCTCTGGCCCTCCCTGCCCCCTCTCTCTACACCTTACCATTACCTCTCCTAAATCCCTTTATACCTAGGGGACAGAGCAGCACCTCTGACCCTCTCTGCTCCTCCCCCTCTGCTCCTCTCCCTCCCTGTGGGTGCCCCTCTGGCCCTCCCCTCCCCCTCTCTCTGCACTTTCCCGTGCCCTCTCCTGCATCCCCTTATCCCTAGGGGGCACAGCAGCACCCCTGGGCATCTCTGCTCCTCCCCCTCTGCTCCTCTCCCTCCATGTGGGTTTTCCTCTGGCCCTCCCCTCCCCCTCTCTCTGCACTTTCCCATTCCCTCTCCTTCACCCTTAGGGGGCAGAGCAGCACCTCTGGCCATCTCTGCTCCTCCCCCTGTGGTCCTCTCCCTCCCTGTGGTGCCCTTCTGACCCTCTCCTCCTCCCCTCTCTGCCCCTTCCTGTGCCTTTGACTGCATCCCTTTATCCCTAGGGACAGAGCAGGCTCCTTCCTTTCTGTCCTTGAGAGACCTCAAGGCAGGGTGTGTCTGAGGGTCTCCTGATAGAGGTAAGCCTCATTTCTTATCCTTCTCCATCCTCTAGGTGGGAGGGCCAAGGGTCTGGGGTCTGGGGGTAGAGGGCCCCATAAGGAGCTTCTGAAGGCACTGAATTCGCTATGGTTATCTTTCATCAGGGGTCTGAGTGTGAGTTGCTGCCTTGGGCCTCTTAGGCCTGCTGACGCCTTTACCACGTGGCCGTGGGGGCCTGTAACTAATCATAAATGGGGAAGGGTGGTTTCTGTAGGGTATTTAATATGTTCAATACCATATAATAACTAATATAATATAATATTTGATGAGGGAATTTTGAGCTTAGCTGATTCATGGAGACTAATTCAAGAAGTTATTAGTTAACGCAGATTCTCGATTATCCCAGAGCTCATAAAGATAAGAATTAAATAGGTCAAGTGTCATGCCAGATGGTGACCTGGAGGACAGGTGGGTCTTCTGGATGACCCCCCCCAAGAAATGGCTACACCACCAGGCCTCCCCCCCACCCAAGTATCCAGGAGAGGGCCCATCCTTCCAGGCCAGGACTTGGGCATTTTAAAAAAATTTAAACACTCCCTGGCAGAGATTTCTCCTTGTCCTCCTTGCCTCTGCCACCTCCCTCAGTCACTGCCCACATGGCATCTTGTTTAGGAACCCGGGAATGAGCGGGCAAAGACTTCCGGCCCTGAAGGAGGGCCATCGCTTGGGTACAGGTGAGTGGGGGAGATGCCTGGGCCTACAAAGAGGGGGCTGCCTGGACACAGAAAGGAAAGCTGCACTTTCAGGAAACGTCTCCCTAACAATCAAGTCTGCTTACTTGTTCCCAGTTTTTCCCTCCTGTATTTGTGTTTCTGAGTCAAAATTCTGTGTGGTACCTAGGCCCTGGTGAAAGCCCATTCCTCTTCCTACCCAAAGAGGCCTCTTTCTGGATCATCGCCTACACATCAAGTGGCTGCCCCTTCTATGAGCCTAACAGTGCAGAACCAGCACCACAGGGACTCGTGACTGCCCTCTGTAAGTTGGGGATGAGACAACACCCTTCCCTGTCCTTGACCCCTAACTTCTCACTCTGAAAACCCCAATGGTTTCTTAGTGGAAAAGGAAGCAGTTGGCTCAGGGCAATGCTCTCCTCTCATGTTCTACCCATGTTTATAGAGATGGGTTTGCATGCACATATATGTACACAGTCTTCTTTCTGGTTCTATCCCTTCTGCTAGCACAAAAATCTCAGAGTCTCCTTTTGGCTACATGCAGGTTGTCCCAAAGTTCTTAGTGCAGATTTAGGCTCTAATAACTTCAGATGCATAAATGCTACAAACTTTAAAAAAAATACTTTGATATTTTAAAGTTTCTTTTACACTCATGTGGTTTTGTGAATTTTGAATAACAAATTTTTCATTTAAATTTTGACATAATGAGAGCATCCTGTAATGTCAAATTGCATTTAACATATTATGGATGCTACTTTCTCAGAGCTGTGGATAGCAAAGGGGATTCTCTTCCTTTGCCACCTTGATTAACTGATCTATCTCTACTAGCGATTTTTTTCTTCTGGGGCCATGTGAAAGCTGTCCTATACGCATCAAAACTTTGCTCTTTACATTATCTTCAGGCTAGAATTGCACGTGGTGTCTTTTCAATCATTGATCATCAGCTGATGAGAGTTTTTAGGAAGTTTGAAAATCAACTAATGTCCAGCTCATGATGATGGTTATGTTGAATTTTCACAGGAGACATAGCAATGTTTTAAAAATTAAAATAATCTTTCAAATGTTGTTTTTCCAAAGTTTGTGGCATTAGCATCCTCTGAATCAGCTTTGCCGTCACACTCGTATGCTTTTAGTGATGATGTGTTCTGTGCTATCATTCTTAAGATCCAGGAGCTCACCCCAAAGCAGAGAGGAGAAGGATCCTGCAACCAATTATCGAAAATGAATGCAGACATTGAAATGCACAGTGAAGAGTCCAATATCACCAAGAGAAGTTGATGAGATGGCAGAGAAGCAAGCAGCAGGTGTGTTCTCCAAGGGGAGAAATGCAGTAGCCCAGGCAGCAGTTGCCGATTCTGAAATCCAGGAGGAAGAGGAGCCCCAGGGAGCTGCTGCAAACCCTGGCCCAGCACCTAGGCAGACGCCTGATGTGTTTCCTTACCACCCCAAATATTCATGGGGCCCAAGAAAAAAGGAGAAAGTATGACCAGAAAGGCAGGCTGATCTGTAATGGTATCGATCTGTGTGACTGCCTGCAGGTTGATTGTGCTGGCTGCTTCTATCCATGCCCCAGGTGCAACTCCAGGAAATGTGGAGTCAAGTGCCGCCAGAATCGCAAGTGGGTTTATAACAAGGTGGAGGATGAATCTGGCGAGTGGTCAAGTGATTTCCCTTTGCATTTCCTGAATAAGGTCCTGGCGACACTGGCTCCCCTTTCTGTGAGGATTGAGCTGGCTTTTTAAAAAAAATGAGCTTTAGGCCTTAGGCAAAGAGTTGAAATGGACCTAGTGTCAATTGATCATTCCGGCTTTGGGGACCAATGCCATCCTCCCCAAAGGATTCCATCATTTTAGGATTTGTTTTTGGTGTGGAAAAGAGAGTAAGTCTTTCTTGCCCTGCCATCTTTCCACCTTCAGTGACTTCAGATATGTCTTTAAAGTTTGAAAAAAGAAAGGAGCCTCAATTTCTAAAGCCAGGAGTTTACTGTTCTTCAAGTTGTCATTAGTGCTTGATGGTAAAAAACAAACAAACAAAAAAAGCAAAAAACTTAAGTATTAACTGCTACTAAATGTGATAATGAGATCATATCCACCATATGATGGCAAATATTTGCTTGTTACACTTGTATTTGCTCTTATGTTGTTGTATTTTGATTCTTTCTGACTTCTCCAATTTAATCTTTCATGTTGAGTGGTAGTAGATAAATTGTTAAGCTATCAGATGTCTTCATAGACAAAATGTATAAGTATTGTTCAAGTAATAGCATTTAAAGACAAAAAAATATTAAAAAACCCATTTACAAATTCAAAGCTGGTTTTTAATGTCAAAGAATTCCCTTCAGTTCAGAATCAAGCATGGCTCTGGGCAACTATGTCCAATGGGGTACACCTGGGGAGGTAGGGACTCCCCACCAATAGGGTGAAGGGAAGAAAGATACCCCAAAAAGGTCACAATGAGTCAGATGTGACTGAACACGAGTGAACCAAAAAACAGGAGCAGTCATGTGGTGTAGGGAATACAGTGCAAGGCCTGGAATCAGGAAAGCTCATCTTCCTGAGTTCAAACGTGGCCTCAGACACTAGCTGTGTGCCCTGGGCAAGTCACTTCACCCTGTTTGCCTTAGTTTCCTCATCTGTACAATGAGCTGGAGAAGGAAATGGCAAACCACTCCAGTATCTTTGCTAAGAAAACCTCAAATGGGGTTACAAAGAGGCAGATGTGATTGAAAACAAGGAAACAAAGTGAAAAAACAAAAAAGATCACATCTGGAGGGTAGGCAGCCGTGTGTTACTCAGAGGACAGCGTGAAACTTGCTCATCCAGCCAGAACAATGGGCAGGAGGGACTTGCCACCACCTGGTGAGGCGAAGCACAAAGGTCAGAACAAAGGTCATATAGTCCTAACTCAAAGACACCCACCCACCACTGGCTGTAAATTCCCATTGGACAGCAATTTCAGCCTTACTATCTAAAATGTGAAAATCTACCACAGAAACAAGAAATCTCATTAAAATACTAGCAATCTTAGCTATTTTATCGTTATTTGGCATTAGCCATGACCTAATGTGCCAGTACGGATCATGTGTTTTCCAGGAACTTGAAACTTGGGCCTATTCAGGCTAGTAACCTAACCTTCAGTTTGTAACAGTCTACAAAACTGTTACACTCAGTCCATCTGAGAGATCTCACACTGTTTACATTGTCTCACTCAGTCCCTCCGCTTTTATCTTACTGAGTTCTCTTCAAAATTTTGTAACATCATCTCACACACTTCATGGTAACTCTCCTTCATTCCTATCAGGATCATCCTGTTCTGATGCTGCAATAGGTACCCAACCCTGTCCCTGCAAAAGCAACATTCTAGTATTTTCAGAGGCAGTAGTAATCATTTTAGCAATGCTATCTTTTACTAACTTAGTAACTAATTGAATTATACAAGGTATGCATATAGGAAGTAAAATAATCCCACTAAAAGCTATTAGCAAACAACAGGAGTTTTTTCCACCAACTACCCCCAAACCAGGACCACCAAGTGGTGTTAAAGGATTTGACCATGTTTGAACCAGGACATGGGCCAATTTTCTAATTTCTTTGTTAATATTTTTCACTGCCTGTTCTACGTCATCTAGTTTTATACAACATGTTGAAAAATTCAGTTTCCCACATATAACCCCTTCTTCAGCTAACAAATAATCCAATACTAGTCTATGTTGCAGAATAGCCCGCCTGCTCTGCTCAGCATAAGTTGCAAGTAAATCAGTAGTTTTGGTAATCTGATAAGTTATACTTTCTACAACAGCCTATAACCTAATTAATCTATTTAATAAATAAATCAGGGTCCTGTATCCCCCAGCTTCCATCTTGTGCCCAGGTTGCTGGTCCATATTCTTTATTATCCTTCCTGGGGGCCAACCATCCCCCCAACAGTTAGCATTTCTTGTAGATGCTATTGATGAATCAATTGGCCTCCGATCTCTTTCAAGGTCATCATATAGTTGTATCCCTAACCGCTTCCCTTCTTGTCCTGCTAAAAAAAGAATTTAGACTTACTAATCCAATATAACGATTTCCAGTCTAATCTGTTGGAAGGTGTGTATAAGCAGTTAAACCACGTATCCAACAATGGCCTTTTAAAGCTGGTTGTTTTTTACTGAAAATTCGACTCACATTTCCTCTTGATGGATAGTATGCAATATCCCTGTCTCCCAATGGTCCCCCTCAGAACTGTATATGGTCCCCATCTTTATAAATACATTTCCATAGCTGTTTATTTTTTTTCCAATTACAATTTTCCACCCCTGGATCTGAATTAGTAAGACCCTCCTTGCTCCAAAATTTCCTAAAATATCCACACCATGTTTGATTTCTCCATGCCCAATCATAATAAGGAAGCCTCAGTTTCCCATTAATACTATTTTTATCTTTACATAGATTTAGTCACTCTAAGTAACCAATTTCCTGGGAAAGATTACAGCTTAAACAAGGATTCCCTCCTGCCAGTACACATCTGCAGGTTGTGCGATAATTAGTACCAGTAAGGCACCTTGCACTCTTACATGATATCCATGTCCCATTAGTGTATTTAATATGAGTGGCATTCCCTCTACCTTGACATAGGGAACAGTCAACTTCAAAGTAACCAATCTGGCAGGAATAAGTATACTTACATGTACTTATCCCCCAATTGCTTTCCCCTACCCTTTTGATTAATACAATACTTCCCTTTAATTGATTCAACTAGGGGCCAGGAATGTTCTTCAGTCACAGGCCAAAAACCTGTTTGATTATTAACCTCAGATCTGTTACTTAAGATCCAGGCCAGACTTAAGGGCACGGGTACCCGTGGCCATTGCTCAAGCTGTTGAGGCCCCCCACAAATCTGACAGTTCTTAAGGTTAAATATTTCCCCTAGTTTTTGCGTAAGTTGTATAAATTGATTCTCTTGTGGAAACAGTACAGGGATATGTACAGCAGTAACAGTCACCATAAGCAATGAAAGAAGTTTAAGGATCATGATAAGGACCGTAGGAGGCAGTCTCCTTTATATATATAGTTTGAGGTCCTCTTGTTTTTCAGCAGTCCATTCAGATGAAGGAGGCACCACTGGTCCTTTTACTCTGGTGTGATGGGTCCAACCCCACTTCTGGTTGTGAACTGCAGTATCAGATGTTAAAAGTACCTGAAAGGGCCCATCCCAACTCAGGGTAAATTTTTCATCATTCCAAGATTGCACATTTACCGAATCACCTACTTGTAGTTTGTGAACACGAAACCCTAGAGGGGGTGTTTGAGGAATTAGTCCCTTTAAAATTCAAAAAGTCTTTTCCTATGTAGCTGTCTGGCAGGGGATATCGTCAATGAAGTCCTCTGGTCCTTAGTGTTTGTTTCAGCCATCTCCAGCATAGCATCTCAGCATCTTGTCTTCTTGTAGGAACCAGCTTTCTGTCCATTCTCCTGCAGAAGTGACCTTAGCACAATTTTAAATTACCATTTCTAATCCTCATAACCACGATCATTTCACAAACTCAAAATTGGAACCAGGGTCAATTGTCATGTTTAAGAAATTCACCTCAGAACCCAGTGTCTTATACTTTACATTAATCCATCATCAATTTCCTCACCATGAGGATGAGATTTCACTAAGGGGTTCATAACAGGCTCTAGTACATGCATAAATATATTAAATAATCAATTTTAACACAGTATATACATATATATATATATATATAATATATATATATATATATATATATATATATAATCTTAAACTTTTAGTCATGCCATGTTTCTTTGATGGCATTTACAAAGTAAACCTAATTGTCTCCATGCCATTAAAGGACCCTAACTCATACAGGAGCACTAATCCCCATTCTATAGCAATCTAAGATGTTCCATAATCAATTATTTTAGCAACTTTGTTACTGTACTTACAAAATCTTCTGATTAGAGAAACTTGCCACTAAGAGATTACAATGAGGGAACAATATTTCCCCCAACTTCCTGTCAACTCCAGGCAGAGTGTGATGTCAAACTGCAAACTGCATTGAGCCAGACTTAAAGCCGGCCAGGTTTCAGTTAAGAAATCAAGTCAAGAGGCTCCCACCTCAGCACATGCAGAACAGTTGCCCTCTCAACCTTCCCATGAAATCATCCCTGCACTACATACTTGCCCCTCACAGGGCTACTGGCATCATGGATCATTGGCTCAGACAACCTTCCTTGATATTTATACCTTTAGTTACACTCAGAAACAGTCAGTCATTAGAACCAGCAGGTTTCAACAATCAGTTTAAGGTGGAACTATAATCTCACATTGCCTAAGGAACATCTCCAAAGTGAGCCCTAAATAACTTGCATGCATTTCCACTCTTGTTCATAAAATCCTACTAAATTGGTGCAAAAGTCCTTAAATAACACAAATTGTAGAGTATTATCAAGAAACTAAATTCCTAGTTATCACAGAATCCCTATACATCACAAAGTTCCTTGGTCAAATGGTGTTATAATAGAATCTCACATTGGTAACAGTAAGAGACTGATTACATAAAAAAATACTACTGCTCTTAGAATTCTTTTAAACAAACGGAACATCTTAAGGTGAGTCTTAAGCAGTTTGCATACATTTCTGCACAGGTTCTAGTTCTAGATAAAAATATCATTAGATTTCCCAGTAAGATAACACAAAAGATCTCATATCTTATACTGACCGCTTGCTCTATTCATAGAAACTTGCTGCAGAAGGAAAAAGAGCAGGGACATGGGACGTATCGAATATAACAAGATAAAATATCCTTAACTTTGTTTAAATTCAGATAGAGTCGCAGTTCTCCAACCATGCAGTATCTGTTTCTCCTCATAGCCAGACTCAGGAATAGTCAGGTGGGAAACATTCCTTTCTAAAGGAATACAATGGGGAAACTGAGCCAGGAGGATCCCATCCTAGTTTGAGGCTAAGATTGTCCCCTCGGCTTTTTCCCAAATGAGTCACATTTACCTCCACCTGTTACCAGTACAGAGTCACATTCACTAGCATCTCTCTCAGATACTGATTTTAATGCAGATGACTATCTCCAAATTCAAACTCAAAACAAAATTAGTTATAGTCCCAAGAGCCTTTTCCCTCAAACAGCAAGTCTCACTAATCACAGCTTAAAGCCAGATACAGTTAATTTTGCTCTCATAGAGTTGCAATAAGCAATCAAGATTCACCAGGACTCACACACATAAGAGATTTCACTTAACATCTCTCCTTCTCAAATTTAAAGTTGTCCTGGTGTAAAAGCTAATCATTAGAAATAACTTCTATACACTTGCAAATTCTCAGCAAGCTAAGTTTATTGTCCAGGAACTGCATAATCCTAACAAGTTCTTTTTTTCATGGTTTCCAGGGTCCTTGGCAAGTTTATAAAATAATGAGAATTGCCACGGCCCTCAGAGAGGGCTGATACTGGTGCCCTTGAATGGGCAGGACCAACCCGATAAGGCTGTACACTGTCTCCTTCTTTCCATATACAGTAATTGATTGAACCTTTTAGGTTTTAGCATGAAAACAGTAACCCCCAATAACTTAGTTAACAGTCTCATAAATTTCATAAATGATAGCAAAATAATTTTAACTAAAATTGCCCTTTAAAATAAAAACAAAATTTGGAAATTTTATACTTTCTTAAATTACAATACTTAAAAGTAAATGTTACAAAACAAGATCATATAGAATGCCCCAAGAGCCAAATTCATTCATTTTTCTCTTTTCTCTGATTTCACACTTAATTTAACTTTCCAGATTCTAAAAGAAATTGCCCTTCCAGCAATATAATTAATATAATTGCTTACTGGATTGCATCACATAAGAAAATTCAGAAATATGTAAGCGGTACATTAAAAACTTGAAACAGACCCAACAAAAAAATGTTTCTTTCTTTCTAGACCCCTTCACCAGGTCCAGCAGCCTCCTGGGGCCACTCCCAATCAAGGTTCTTCAAAGCCTAGATTTCCCCATGACCACTAATCCCTGCCTGAACAGCTTGGCTCCTACTACACATCCTCCAACCCGATTGTTAGCCTTAAGAAGGAACCTAACAACATTTTGATTATAAAAAAAAAAAATTACTTTCCTGACAACACAGATGATACAGTTGCTTACCAAATTATACAATAAAGGAAAATTTTAGAAATACAAACTAAAGTAAATAAAACTTTCTGGGGGCCCATTAGTTAACAAATTTCTTAATGCCAAATAACAATATATGCTCTTAAAATTATCCAAATACACCTTTCTAAATTCAATACCCCTGACCCTTTATATATTTCATCAATATTTCAGTTCCCCATTCATGTCCACATTTTCTTGCAAAAGTTTTACAAACAGTTTGGAATCACCTATGGTAACATCCTAGGTCAGCTTAAAATGTACTGGGCCAGTATTCTAACTATTTCTTTTTGCTTTCCCTCCAGGTAGACACCTCTGGAGCTTAATAATTAATTGACTACTACACAGCTTTCTTTTTCAATTTCTGAAGGGAGATATTGAATAGGGCTCTCCCTCCCTCTCTCTCTTGCCAAACGGCTTTTACAACTTTAGTATGCATTCTAAACAATTCACTTGTCTCACACAATTTTTACTATTTTTAAAGTATACATTTTTTAGTTTCTCTCAATTTACTTTAATAACATTCAAATTATGAAGACACTTGACATAACAATACCAAAGTTTAACAATTTGCAGATTCTTACATTTTCCCAATGTATCTTAATACCAAACAATGTAATAAATTGTGAACATCACATTTCATTCAGCACAGCCTCTGGCTGCCCATAAATTACCTTTTGTTCCTGTTCTGGTACACAAAAACTTTTCTCTTTTATATAAGGCAGGGAATGGTTAAAGATGTATTTTAGCTTGCCTCCCTTTAATCTGAGCACCCTCCTTTCCTCCTTATCTCTCTCTCTTCCATCCACCTTAGGAAGACATTATTTTCCAACAACTCTTCAAGAGTTTCCAAACTTTTCTACTTTCAAAACCTTATTCCCACTGTGCAAATAAATTATACCTTCCTTAAGCTTCCTACACATACCCTCTCTCCTACATGCTTAAATCTTCTTGCCTTCCTTCTACCTAATTATCCCTCTGATGGACTTTGATTAAAGTCCCTTTAAAACTGCACATAACTTGTTTCTTTCCAAGTCTGACCTGACACTTTGAGGATCCTTCTCAACTTGCTTTTTGCCAATCATATAACCTAAATAATAAAGTATTTATACATATATATATATGTATATATATAATATATATATATATATATATATATATATATATATATATATATAATATATATATATATGCTATTTTTTCCCATTCTCTCCCCCATCCATGCACTCCCGGGAATGTGGCTAGTATTAGGGAGTGGGGGAAGGGCAGAAAGTTACTAGCAGCAATTCAGAATCCAGTTGCAGCCCTTGGCTGCCTGGCAGTAAAGGATCAACAACTCACAGACATTAATCACAGACCGTCATTGACACAGACTCAGACAAAATAGAACAAAATGACAGGGAGAATCCAAAAGCGAGAAATTTGTCAGAAATCCCCTCCCAATCATATGACCTAAATAATACGTTATTATTATTATTGTTATTGTTATTATTATTATCATTATTATTATTATTTTGGGGGAAACCAGAAAGCCGGCTCCTGAGGGGGTAGTGCATGGGGGGGGGAAGAGACGACAATGGATCCCACCCCCCGAGACACTACCTCCCCCTCCTTATTATCCTCTTTCTTCTTAGATTTATTTTCACTCAAAAACATCCCACTACCTGGAAGCCATAAACCAGCCTATATCACTTCCTCCGGGTCCACAGGATCCTTTTCATTCACAAATAAATTTAATTTGTGGCACACCCAGTCTTTGGCAGAGCCATAATAGGGCCAAATAGCTCCACTCCCAATATCCTTATTACCCCAAATAAAACAAGAGTATCTAATCATTTTTTTTATCTTTCCCTTTATACTTTGGCAACTCATTGCAATCACTTAATTTATTTCCAAAGGGACTATTTACCGGTATTCTTTTAATTTCAATCTCTGCAGAGGGCAGCTTCCACTGAGGCTTGCCCATTTCAATATTGATGGAACCCCCTGCTTCAGCAGGCCCAAATAGAGGCAAGTCGCCTCCACCTCTCAGTCACCCAAGAGCCTTCCTATCCGGGGCACCCCTTCCAGAGTCGGTAAGCGCTTGACTCAAGGGTCCCCTAGGTGCTTACCTTGGGTCACGTGCACACAAGTTACCTGACTGGTCTGTCCACACGGACCAGTTGGGATTTGCTGCAGAGTCCTCTCCTTTACTTTCACTATACACCTAGTCTCTCCACTTCGGGTCACTTCACCTGGTGGAAGGGGAAGAAATCCCAAGCAACATGAGCTGCCTAAAATCAAGGCAAACCACTCCTGTATCTTTGCTAAGAAAACCTCAAATGGGGTTACAAAGACACAGATGTGACTGAAAACAAGTGAACAAAATGAAAAAAAAAACAACAAAAAAGATCACATCTGGAGGGCAGGCAGGCAGGCCTGCCTCACCCAGAGGACAACGTGAAACTTGCTCATCCAGCCAGAACAAGGGGCAGAAGGGACTTGCCACCACCAGGTGGACTCTTCCCATTCAAGCTTTACCTCTCAGGGAGAGCTTCCAAAGCTACATACATTTTCCCTTACTTGCT
Source organism: Phascolarctos cinereus (assembly GCF_003287225.1). Taxonomy (NCBI): domain Eukaryota; kingdom Metazoa; phylum Chordata; class Mammalia; order Diprotodontia; family Phascolarctidae; genus Phascolarctos; species Phascolarctos cinereus. The sequence goes on from NW_027555458.1 coordinate 355,791, forward strand.
TGCAGAGGTCCAGGGGAGGGATGGAAATTGAATTTTGAATGGTTAGCAAGTTCAGCTGCCTTCAGGCAGATTGGTTGGGTTTTTTTTTGTTTGTTTATTTTTTAGGTAAATGGGGTTAAGTGACTTGCCCAGTGTCACAGAGCTAGTAAGTGTTGAGTGTTTGGTCTGAGGCCCGATTTGAACTCAGGTCCTCCTGACTTCAGGGCCAGTGCTGTGTCCACTGAGACACCTAGATGCCCCTAGACTGGCTGTTTGGTAGCCCTCCTATCCTTCCTCCCATGTCTGCCAGCATCATTGGAGATGGGTCCACAATGGGGGTCTCTGATGTACTCCTACAAACAGCCTCCTGGAGGACAGCCTTGGGCAGCAACATCCTTGGCCACTATTATTATTGTTGTTGTTGTCTCTAATTTTGGCTTTTATCTCCAAGTTTCAGATGCTGGCAAGGCAGCCAGGTTAGTTCACATCCATTTCTTCCTCCAGTGACCTGCGTAGTCAGGCTCCTTAACCCCCAGTGCTTTCCCAACTTTGGGTGATAACACTGTGTGTTGGGAAAAGCGTCATGGACTCAGAAGGGTGCCTGTGGCCTAGTTCCCTAGACACATACCATCACCTTCTTCTAGCCTTCCTAGGCTTCATCATAAGAGGGAATATGTAAAATTGAATACATTAGTATTTACTGAGGAGCCCTGGTCACATGGACCGGCTCAGCGTGGACACATTTCCTTATGTATAGCAAGTTATACCATTATGGGGTAACCTGCAAGTGCTGGACAACATGTCTGGGTAGCTAGAGAACCAGAGAACATAAAAATGGGCGGAATCTTAGAGACTACAGTTGAACAAAGAACATAGAATGTCAGAGTTGGAAAGGACCTTAGAATAGTAACAACTGTTAAGGGATTTTAGAACAGAGGATGTTAGAGCTGGGAAGGACCTTAAAACAAACCAAGTCAGAACTGGAAAGGAACTTAGAATAGACCATTAGTTTCAAATACAGAATGTTAGAAATGCAAGGGACTCTAGAATGTAGGAAGTTAAAACTGGAATGGATGCTAGAACACAGAATGTCAGATATGGAGAAGACCTTAAAAGAAAAGGGGGTTAGAATTAGTGGCGAACTTTAGAACAGAGTATATGAGAACTAGACCTTAGAACACAGAATATTTGAGATCAAGTCCAAGCCTCTCATTTCCCAGCCAAATCAGCTTAATTCCTGTCAGATGCCAATTCTTTTGATGGCATTGTCCCGTTTGGGTGGATTGAAGGACACAGCTATTTGGATCTCTTGTTGCTCGTCCTCCCAATTCTGGGGGAGTGCTGTCATTTTAGGACTGTGATCAGGGTCTTGCCAGAAAAGCAGTGGCAGGAGGACTTTTCTACTAGAAACTGGAAATGCTGGTGACAGCTTGGGAGTCTCACTGCATTTTCTTACTTCTAAGAGGGATATTTCAAAGCTTGTAGGCACTCAGTTTTTGAAGGCTCCTTATGGCCATGGAAAGTTCTTATAGAGAACCCAAGTTCTTCTTGCAGATAAGACAGGAAGACCAGCTCATCACTGCCACATGTATGCATTGCCACATTTAAATAATGGGGTTCCAGGCAAAACTGCAAAATTCTCACTCTTGTTCCCCAAATCCACTTCTCTCCGACACATTTTGTCATTGTGCTAGGGTCTTCTCTGGAAAGGTCACAGGAGCAGAATTTTGGAGAAATTGATTCTGCCGATTGGGCCATTAACTCCCTGGCTGAGCTAGGGCAGACCATTTCTCCTTTGCAGGCTGACATTTCCTTCTCTGTAAGATGAGTGAATTGACATAGATTGATATGACTCTTTCTAGCTCTAACATTCTATTTTGATTAAAAGGTAACATTCATATAGCACTTTAAGGTTCGCAAAGCATTTTACAAATATCTCATTTTATCCTCACAACATCCCTGGGAGGTAGGTGTTATTACTATCCCCATTTTAAAGCTGAGGAAACCGAGGGAAACAGGGGTTAAATGGCTTGCCCAGGGTCACAGAGCTAGTAAGTGACTGAGGCTAGATTCAAACTCAGGTCTTTCTGACTCCAGACCAAGTACTTCATCCACTTCACCAATTTGCTGCCTCCTTCTGTTTCTCTTCTAGTTGTAACATTCTATGGTGTATTTTCTTTAAAAAGTTTTTTCTTGATTTTTTTGGTCACGTTCATTTTCAAATATATCCTTTTTCCCTATCCAGACAGCCTCCCCCTATTGCAAAGAGTTACCAAAAAATTTTAAAAAAAGCAGAAGTAAGCCATATATAAGATGAGTTAGGCAGTATATGTGATGTTCCACACACTCTGCAGTGAAAGAGGTGATTTTCTCATCTCTTCTCTTGCAGCCATGCTTGGCTATTGTAAGTACGTATGAGTCAGTTTAGATTTTGTTTTGCTTTCCCCTGTACATTGTTGTGGCTATTGTGCATATTATTTTTCTGGTTCTGCTTACTTCACTCTGCATCAGGTCATACGTCTTCCCATTCTGCTCAGTTGTGTTTATATTCATTTTTTCTTAGGTCACTTCTTGTTTCTTTATCTGCAGTCTATTTTTCAAAGTTCCGTTTAGCTCTCACATCTTATATTCTAAATTTCCTCCCAGTTGGTAACATCCCATGGACTGTTTTCCAAGGTCCTCCTCCTTTTGACTCTATGTTGTAAGGTTCTTTGTAGTTATAAAAGTCTTTTATTTCTAGGGTCCCACTTCTAGCTTCAGGTTCACATCCTAGACCTGCCTCTTGCTACCTGGGGCAGGATGCTCCCCGATTTGGGATGCAGTTGCTTCTTCTCTAAAATAAGGGGATAGGACAGGTCTCTAAAGCTATTTCTAGCTCGAATGCTCTATGAATCTCTGAACAATGGGTAGGAATAACAAAAAGGCCGATTTGGCTTGATATGAGGGAAACTTTTCTGACAATTAAGGCCATCCAAAAGTGGAACAGGTACTACTTTTAGGAGGGCAATGAGTCTGTTCTTAAGATCAGAGGTCACAGGACTAGTGAGTTTATGTAGTGGCACACTGAGGATTGCGAATCTGCTGCAGAGAGGTTGAAGGATCCTTTGTCAGGGTCATCCCAGAGGGGCTTCCTGCTTTGGATAGCGCTTGAACTTGGCCAGGTCCAAGGGCTGTCTGGCTCTTAGTTACACTGATGCTTTTGTTGTGATCCAGCATTACCATCCCTTCCCCACCCTCTTCCCTCCCTCCAGACACGCAAACCAACCACACATCACAGACTTGGCAGAGGCCCACACAAAGCCAATCTTTATTGGTCTTTTTATTACCACATGCATAAAGTGTCAGCAGTTCGGGAGATTAAGTCGGATATATGTTGCTCACAAATGCAGTTCACACACAGGTCTTGAAAAGCTGCTCTCTTCCCTCTCACTGAGGGGAGCTTCCTTAGCAACCATTCAACTGGTACCTTCCGGGGTCCACATCAAGGCAAGCAGAACCCACAACACTGGGTAAGACACATTTGCTCACACTTAGCAAACTGTGTACAGTGGGTAGATACAGGCAGCAACATCTATTGACTAAATGCAAAGGGCTTCGATCCCACCTGATGCGGGATGGCTTTTTAAACATTAAACATTAAACATTTAAACATTAGCTTGAGAATACTGCGGATGAATCATCAAATAGCTTGAAGCATGTGCAAATTCACAAGTTTGAAGCCCACGGGGTTCTCTCTGGACAGGCAGCCACCCGACTGAAACCAAGGCCAGCCTGGACTCACCATTCTCAGAAAGTGGAACCTTCGAGGCAGTCAGGAGGCACTAATGTGCCGGTGCCGAGGTCTGGCTGGGAGGGTGCGGGTACATGTCCTCTCAGTCTTGGTGCATAGAGAGAGCAGGGGGAATTCGGGAGAAGTGAGGGCTTCCACAGAACTGCAGGGGGACAGTACCACGACTCTTTCCTACCTGTAGGCCAAGCCAGCTTGGAAAGTCTCCACAGAAGGAAAGGACATTTTTTTTTTCGTGGGGGAAGGAAATAATGGTTTTACTAGGAGGTGGTGGAGGGCCTGGTGGAGTGGGAATGGGGGGAGGGGTTTGAAGGATCTCTTCTCACCAACTGCTGCTAAGCTTACGTTCCTCTCCAAAGCTCTGATAGCCTTTTGAGCCACCCTCCCACAGGTCAAAAGGGGATCTTCACCACTTGCCAGCTCCAGGCCATAGCCATGGCCCAATCCATCCAGAGATGTGATTGTGTGTGTGTGTGTGTGTGTGTGTGTGTGTGTGTGTGTGTGTGTGTAAGATCAGATGCATTTAGTGGAGCCCAGAAAGAACCTCTGAAGAAAGGGCTGGGACCCTACATTCCTGCCACTGCCCTTGTTGCCAACTTGGGTTACTGTGGCACTTTCCGCTCTGGACCTGAGTCCTTCTCTGTAAAAATGGAGCTCGGAGGGCTTCCCAGTGTGCCCCTGTTGAGGATAAGATTAGCAGGAAGCTGTGAAAGTGCCAGGCAAATGGGAACCTAGGTCCCTCACTCCCACAGTGCCCTTGGGCTCTGCTCAGTTTTCTGAACTGTAACATGAAAGGGTAAAAGGACTAGGTGACTTCTAAACTCCTTTAGACTACTCGAGGCCAAGGCTCAACTCTACCCTCTCCCTCTTCCCACTCCGTACCAAGCTACTGCTCAGAAACTAACCTTGGCTGCTCTCAGAACAGACAGTTCTCACATTGTCATTCTAGTGAGACTTACCTCCTTTCTCCCACTCACCTTTATAGCACCTTCTAAGCAAAAAGCTTTGTGCTGGGTGCTTCAGGTGCCCTGCCTTCAAGGAGCTCCCATTCTAGTTGGAAGGGGTAAGACAAAACAGAGTAACTAATACAACTTAGAATACGCTGTGTACATAGATGAGAATCAAGTGCTATGAGATCACTTCTAGCTGGTTGGCTATGAGGGTGAAGGGAACAGTTTCTTGGCGAACATGGCTTGAAGGATCAGTAAGATTCTAGCAGATGGAGATGGCCTGCTGAAAAAACAGCTGGATTGGTGGTTTTTTTCTGCCTTTTAGACCACAGATCCCAATTTGAATGGGTCAGGTGGCTTTGCAAGGGATCATGGGATGGAGAGACATCATCTAGTTCGACACCCTCATTTACAGATGAAAAAAAGTGTCACAGGGAGGTGAAGGGACTTGGCCAAAGTCCACAGGCAGGAGACGTGGATGGTTTCAATTCCCTGTGCCAGGGAGAGAGATTGAAAGCATGGAATCAGGATCCATCCCAGGAGGGGGCCACCCAAGCAGATGCACGGGCAAATCCACTGGGCGCACAAAGCCCTGTCTGGCCAGAGATGCTGCCCTCATGTAATTGCTTGGGAATTTAGGGGCTGGACCTGAAGGCCCAGCTCTGGTGTCCAGGAAGCCTTCTCTGAGCCACTGCTTCAGCCTGAAGCCAGTCATGCCCACCATCCCTGTACTTTAGACTTCTTTCATGCACACCACGGATGGGATAAAGAGTGGGGAGAGTGGAACAGTTGTTCACTTATCTAGGGGTTCCAGAAGGCTGTTCTTGATTATGGGTGGAGCAGACCTGAATGATACATGTGTAAGTGTCTACTTGTCCAAAAACAATTTAGCAGCTGACAAGATGCTCAGTGCCCCTAGAGCCATACCAGTCTGGGCAGGGAAACACCACCTCCTTCCTTCCTGGGATGGAGGCTGGCTCAAACCTGAATTCCATTTTTTCCACATGTGTCAGAGTCCTCCACCAGTCGCTGTTCCTAAGGATTCAGCAAACATGCCTCAGTTTCCCCATGTTGGTCAGCAAAACCCAAACCAGTCCTGTTTCTTTCCTGTAACCTCTACATGGCAGCTGAGGCCGTTCAATACATATGGATGACAGTCACCTAGCCACGATACCAAAGCTTTCCTCTCGAAGCAAGCAGGTCATCAAAGTAAACACCAGGCCAGGAAGGAACCTGAAGAAAGAGTGCACTAGACCACCCCACAGCCCCAGGCAGCACAAAAGGAAGAATCGTCCATGTTATAAGAGCCTTTCAATTGGTGTTCTTACCTCCAGGCTCCTCTCTCCAGTGGATCGGGGTAACTATTCCTATGGATCAGATCCTGTTATTCCCCTGCTCAAAGACCTTCAGTGGCTCCCTGTTGCCTACATGATTAAGTACAATCTCCTGATCCTAGTATTCAAGGCCCTTGACAATGAGGCTCCAGACTATTCCCCTTCATGTCCACTATGCTCCAGCCAAACAAGACTGCTCTCTGATTCTTGACCTTGTTTTGCCCTCTCCCCCTTCTGTGCCTTTGCTCATGGCATCTTCCATCTTGGATAGAGCCCCCCACTGAAGTCTCTCCCTTCCTTTGAGAATTCACTCAGACGCTATCCTCTCTCTACAAGGCCTTCTCTGATGGCCTATGTGAACGCCTTCCTCCTCAGGTTTCTTGAAGCACTTTGCCTGACTCTCCTTTGCATCATGGTAATTTCTGTGCTTGGCCCTTCCCCAATGGAGTGCTGGCTTTTTAGAAAAGAGCCTAAGTGGTGTCTAGCACTGTGTCCCGCCCAGCATAAGAACAGGGTTTGCTTCATTGAACCCAACCAGTTTGATAATTCTATTCCCTCTTCTCTAGCAGTGGTGCCACCATCTTAACAGTGACTCAGGCTCATGGCCCAAGTGTCACACTTGCTGCCTCTTTCTCTCTCTGTTTTCTTTTTTTTTTTTGGGGGGAGGCAATCAGGATTAAGTAACGTGCCCAGGGTCACACAGTATAAGTGCCAAGTGTCTGAGGCCAGATTTGAACTCAGGTCCTCCTGACTCAAGCTGTGCTCCCTCTCTCTGTCACCCCCATATCCTAGATCCAAGCTGTTGCCAAGGTCTGTTGAGTCTATCTTCTCACCATCTCTCCTATCCACTCCCCTTCTCTTCTGTGACACTGCTACCACCCTAGCTCTGGCCCTCCTCACCCGGACTATCAAATACCCTGCTGCTTGGTCTCCCTGCCTCAGCTCTTCCCACTCCACTCCATACTCCACTCTGACATCAAAATTATGTTTTTTTTTTTGATTAGGCAATGGGGGTTAAGTGACTTACCCAGGGTCACAGAGCGAGTAGGTGTTATGTGTCTGAGGCCAGATATGAACTCAGGTCCTCCTGAATCCAAGGCCGGTGCTCTATCCACTGTGCCATGTAGCTGCCCCTAAAATTATCTTCTTAAGCAACGTCTCACCACCTCATCCCCTTACCCTCAATGAACTCCAGTGGCTCCCTATCACTTCTAGGATCAAATATAAACTCTGTTTGGCCTTTTAAAGGCTTACCTTTCCAGTGTTCTTATACCTTCCTCCCCCTACCTGCCCCCTGCCCCCACATACCCTGTGATCCGGTGACACTGGCCTCCTGGCTCTTCCTTGCACAGGACAGTCCATCTTCTGACATTTTTTGAACATTTTCTCTGGCTGTCCCCCTATGCCTGGAACTCTCTCCCTCCTCCCTTCCCTGGCTTCCTTCAAGTCTCAGCTAAAATCCCACCTTCTGCAAGAAGCCTTTCCTGACCCTCTTAAGGCATTCAGCCTTCCCTCTGAGACCACCTCCAATTTATCTGGTCTATATCTTCTTTGTCCAGAGTTGTTGGCATGTGTTCTCCCCCTTGAGGGTAGGGATTGCTTTTGCCTTTCTACAAAGAAAGAAAAAAAGCTCTAAAAAAATCTCTAGAGCTTAGCATAGTGCCTGCCACATAATCAGTGCCTAATAAATGCTCGTTGACTTGATAGGAAGCTAGCTAATTTAAAAGGTGCTACGACTTTCCTCCACAGTCCATTTCAATGTCTGTGAGTCCTGTCAGGTCATTCTTCTGATTAAAACAAAAGTTCTCCTTTCCTGGTGAGGCCTAGATTTGGCGTCAGACCTTCCCAAGTCTGAGCTGTGTTAAGTGTGTGAGAATGGCAATTAGGACTGCACCAAGAGGTATGAGATTATCTGCAGAGACATGATCACTGAACTCATGGGAGTTGAGATCACCAAGTAAGAATGCAGACAGAGAGAGAGAGAAGAGAAGGGGGCCAGGAGAGAGCTTGGAGAACCCCCACTCTCAGTGGTTGTGACCTAAAGAGCCAGCAAAAACTGAGAAGAAAGGGGCAGTTGGATGGATAGGAGGAGCACCAGGAGACAGTGTCATGAAAACCTAGAGAGAAGAGAGTACCCATAGGAGAAGGTCATCTTCACCAAGGGTCAAAGGCTGCAGAGAGGGCACAAAGGCTATGAGGCTGGGTGACTTGGCAGTCACTGGAAACTTTGGAGAGAGTAGTTTTCAGTTAAATGATATTGGAAGCCACATTGCCCAGGGTTTAGAAGGAGGAGAGAGGACAGGAAGTAGAAGCACCTACGTAAGCCCATCCCAAAGGCCATTGCTATGGGACTCTCCTCTCACTGGGGGAGATGAACGCCCTGCCTTGTGTAAGGGGTGAGGCAAGTTAGGGAGAGCTGAGAGAGCTCTAGCCTTTGCTAAATTCCCCTTTGGTGACTCATCATTCCGGAGCTCCCGGCTCCTAGCCTTGAGAAAGAAAACGAAGAGGCCAATCCCACTTCAACCCTTGCTGAAGGAAAAGACTTTAGGAAGACATGAGAGGGGTGGGTAGTCTCCATCATGGCTCTCATCCCAGCTTGCTACTCTAGAGGAGTGGGGAACTTCCCCTTGGCTGTGCTCCAAGAGCCTCTCTCTTGGTGAAGCTGAGTGATCTCACTTCCAATGCGTGAGCTCCTTCACTGTGTTGCCTGGTGTAGATTCTCCTGTGCGTGTACCTCCTCATATTTCTGTTTTGCTATGACTTGGATAAAGTGGTTTCTTTGCGATTTGCCGTGTAGTTCATTGCGGAACTGGTATTAAGAGGGAAAGAGGTAAGCCCTGGATGTAGACCTTCCTCCTCCAAATGACAAAGTGATCAAAAGTCAGCTGGAACCTGATCACATCCCCAACGCTAACAATAATATCAAGGGAAGCAGATAGATAGACTTCTAATCAGTACCCCCTCTCTTTGCGGAGAGTAGAACGGTGGCCTCTGACCCCAACTTTCTGCTTCCCCTCCTGGCAGGAATGAAAGTCTCCCTCAGAGAAAGATGGCAGGAAAAGAGGCTATGGATGTCTAGCCTCCCTTTGACTTCACCATCCACGGAGGCCTCCCTACCCATGTGGGGCTCCCTCCAACCCTCTATCCCTCCACCTATTAGAGACAGCGTCCTCGAGGAGTTTAGCTATAAAGGGGAAGAGAGGGACTGAAGGGCAGATGGTGTGGGTGATCAAGCAAATAAGAGGGTTTTTCAAAGGATGGGAGGATACAATAAGTGTAGTATAAATTCACCAAGCATTTATTCCATTTTTCCTGTGTACTGAGCACAGCACTAGGCATTTGGAATACACAGAGAAAGCCAAGAAACGCCTGCCCTCCAGGGAAAGCACAAACACATAAGTATAAACAATATACATCAAGGAGGGAGAGAGTGTTAAGCAGTGGGGGTGGTGGGGGTCAGGAAAGACCTCTTGTAGGTGGGTCAAATAAACTGAACCTTTAATAATAATAACGATAATAATTAGCAGTTACATAGTGCCTGTTATCTGCCAGGAATTGTAGTAAGCTCTTTTTACCAACATTATTTCATTGGTTCCTCACAACAACCCTGTGAGGTGGGCGCTTTTATTCTCTCCATTTTACAGTCAAGGAAATTGAGGTGAACAGAGGTTAAGTGACTTGCCTAGGGTCACACAGCTAAAGATGTGCCTGTGGCCACATTCGAACTCAGGTCTTCTTGACTCCAGGCTCAGCACTCTATCCTTGAAGGAAACTAAGGATTTGAAGAGGCAGAGGTGAACAAGGTTTACATTTCAGGTAAGCAGTCTGTACAAAGGCGTGGTGAAGGTAGATGAGAGGCTGGGTTCAAGGAACGGCTACCAGCCAGGCTGGCTAGAGTATACAATGAATACAGGACAGTAATAGAAAATATGCCTTGAAAGTTTGGTTGGAGCTAGCTTGGAAGGCTTTAAAGAATGAACAAAAAAGCATTTATTAATCACTTACTCCGTGCCAGGGAATGTGCTCAGTGCTAGGAATACAAACACAAGGGTGAGATGGCCCTTGCCACAAGGAGCTAATATTCTAATGGGGAAGACAAAACATGGAGGGAAGTGGTAGCTAAGGAAGGAATTTTGGTCGAAGTCAACAAGGATGGCGAAGTCATCCATTGGGCAGCCAATTAAGAAGATTCCTTTCCTGAAGCAATATTGGTTTGAAGCAAACCTGAAGCAAAATTGGTATCGGTTTGATGAATTTAAGAAGGGAGCAATCGTTTTCCTTAGACCGAGTTGCCGTCTGAATCGTCTCATTTTATTCGTTGTTCTTATTGCACAGAACTATTGATTTGACTACTCTACTTGAGGAGGCTGCCAGTGGGAGACTGGAGGTGGTGATAGGATTGGGGGCAGATTGCAAGTGGCTCTGGATGACTGGATGGGACGCAAATGAAGAATGAGCCAATCTGGGGCCAGCTAGATATTATGGGCTAGGGTGAGAAGGCAATGCCAGGCAGACAAGTTACTTTATCCCAGAGGCAACAGAGAACCACTAAAGATTTCTGAGCATGGAATTTGTGCTTTAGGAAGATTATTTTGCCAGGTGTATGGAAGAAGGATGGAGAAGGGAGAGACTAGAGACAGGATACCATTACGATGCTCCAGGAAGGAGGTGATGAGGAATCCCGGGCAGGCAGAAAGGATGGTGGAGGTAGAACAGGAATTAGTGGTGGTACCTTTAAAAATGGGCAATTGTGGGGAGGAGCAGGTTTTAAGGGGAAGACAATGAGCTTTGTTTTCAAGCATCTTGATTTTGAGGTGCCAATGGGACATCCAGATAGAGATGTCTTCCTGGCAGCTGGTAACGAGGGGACAGATCAGGGTTAATAATCACTGATATTACTGAAAGGCTTATAAAATGCTTTGGATTTCAGAGTTATCTATGTAGAGATGATACATGATCCTAAGGAAGCTGATGAAATCACATGGGTAGATAGTATGTAGAGAGAAAAGAACACCAGGTTAGGGGTGGAAGATACAGCCAGCAAAAGAGACCAACTAAACTGATTCACAAAGGGAATTCATTGAAATGGAATTAAAATGTCAGCTCTTTGTCATTGGGTCACGTTGTATTCTTAGTCATTTACCGTTCAAATACTTGAAAACAGCTATCATGTCTTCTCTTTCCACATCTCTTCAAGCGATCTTCACATGGTGGGCTCCCAGAGACCTTCCTAACCTGGTTGTCCTGCAGCTAATAAAGTCCTTAACATGTGGCCTCCAGAACTGAACACAATATTTTTATGTAGGCTGATCAGGCGAGGACAACAGGGTCCTTCCCTTCCTTAGTCCAGCCTAGGATTGACAGAAAAGCCAGGTGGGTCCTGGGAGTCCAAGGAGGGTCAAGAGGGATTGGCGGGGGTGGGTGGACAGAAGGGACAAATGCTGATGTCACTGAAGCCAAAGTCTGCAGCCTTCCAAATTGAGTAGCTGAGCTACGCATCTATGGATTCTGAGGAAAAGGTGCTTCCTGAGCAACGAAGGCCACTCTGGGGAGCAGCGTTGCAACAGCCTGACCAGGAACTAGCTCTGATTGGGGAATCTCAGGACTGCATGGGCCCTGACCCTCACCTGTAAAGGACACCCCGATCTGTAATTCCCCCAAGAGAGTTTAGATTTGAACCAGAATCTCTTGCAACTTCCCCACATAGTTGCTAGTTCTCTGGGACCAAGCAAAGAAAAGGCTAATCCTTCTTCAAATACTTGGAGACTGCTGCCATGGCCCCCCACAAAGCCTTTCCTTTTCCAAACTAAATGCTGATTCTCACACAGCAGGGCTTCCACTCCCTTCATCATCCTGGTCCTGCCACCTCTTGTCAGGGTTCTCCCTAAAACACACACACACATACATGAGCACACACACATACACACAATCACAGATAATAAGGGATCTAAGAGGCCATCCAATGCGCCTCCCTCATTTTACAGATGAGGACACTGTAGCTCAGAAAGAAGTGATTATCCAAGGTCACACAACAAGGGCCCAAGCCAAGAGGACTTCTAACTCCATGGAACCATGAGAGATAGGGAGCTCCTCTCATGTCTAATTCTCTTTCCGGCCCCACCCATGTACCTTCTGCCTTCGTTTCTCCTTCCTCTTATCCTCAGTGGCCTGAAGCATTTTCTCTTTCCACAAGTTGAAGAAATATGATGGGTCAGTATAGAATTTAAGGCCATCTTTCTTGTCATCTCTGAAATGGACCCAAAAGGGCATGTTAGTGAGCTCATCCACAGCCTGCATCTAGTCTGCCCCCTGTATTTTACAGAAGAGCAAAATGAGGCCTAGAAAGGGTAAGAGACTTGCTTAAGGTCACACAGTTAGCTGTGATTCGAACCCACATCGGAAAGCCATGAGGCCCAGTTAAATTTGAGCTTGCTGCCTTCCAGGGACATCCCCCAAGGATAGGAAATGCCCTCTTTTGTTGGGATGATGGGAGCTTAGATCTAGAAGGCTCAGAAATATTTAACACTAGGTCTCCTGACTGCAGGCAGTGGATGAAACCATTGTTTCAACCAACCAGACACTTCCCAACAAACCCCCAAACAACCTGCCCTCCAAAGACATTCCTGAAAGATGGATGTTACTTGGCTTCAGCAAGAGGCTGTGTGCTCCCAGGAAGCATGTTGAGATGGTAGCAGTAGTGTAGGAGAAAAAACACCGAGTGAGCTTGGAGTCAGGAAGCCTCATCTTCCCACCTACTAACTGTGTGACCTAAGGCAAGTCACTTCTCTGGTCTCAGTTTTTCATCTGTAAAATAGGGATCATAATCCAGAGTTGTTGTGAAGATGTATTTGGTGCCTACTGTGTGCAGAGGCACTGAGGGAGATACAAAGCTCGTAACATAAACCTTATAATCATAAAAACTCTAAATCATTGCCAGCTCTTCTTTATTATCCAGCCGCGACTGTTAACTGATAGGTGTTCTCTGGTGTGGAGGGTAGTAGTCACGCTTACATGCCCCCAGCTCTGAGCCAAGAAGTGAGGAGGAACGCTTGACCCACTAGTCAAGGTGATGAGGCCTGGGCAGGCAAAGGTCACTACCCAGGTAAGACGGGCTCAACATGGGCAAAGAAACCTCTTTCATGGCAGCAGTTCACATATTCTCAATAAGTGGGGAAAAAAGGCCAGTGAGCATTTTGCTCCCCATGACCTTGTGTGGCAGGAAGGCCAATTTTGTCTACTATCAGATGAGGAAACTGAAGCTATAAGAGATGCAGTGAGTTGCCCCAGGTTACACAGCTAAGAAAGGACTCAGCCAGGGCTCCATCAGGTGCCCCAACTCTAAGGCCGGCACTCCTGACCAAAGCCCAAGCCTCAGCAGATAGAACAGGATCTGACTCGGGCTCCACCTGCTCTCACTCTCCAGACCTATCCTGGTCGCCAGGGGCCCTACCCTCCCTCCTACCTGTGAGCTGTGAGGATGTTGAGAGGCGGGGGCTTGTCACACGCTGGTACATCTCCATCACAGGGTTGGGGATGGAGTTACGTGATACCACCTGCTGATTCTGGATTGTGGAGCTCCGGAAAGCCTTCCTCATGTTGATATCCTGCAGGGACATTGTGGAGCCGAGGAGCACAGGATTTAGAGTGGCAAGGACTTTGAGATCATCTAGTCAAGGGGTTCATGACCTGGGGTCTACAGAGTCCTTCGGGGGGGGGGTCTGTGAACGGATTTGGACAAGTTCATAACCTGGGCTCCACAGAGCCCTTGGGGGGTGGCTGTGGATGGATTTGGAGGGGTTCATGAAACTGGATGAGGAAAAATTTATAACCTCATTTTCACCAACCTCCAGCCGCAATTGAGCATTTCCTTCAGTTATTTAAAAACATGACTCTGAGAAAGGGAAAGAAGTTCTCATCTGAGAGAAGAAGAGAGTCCACCCCAGAGTGACCCCTGCTAGCTGACGGCCTCTCGTCCAGTTCCGCCCAGTCTTCGTACAGATGCCTCCCATGTCACAAACTGCATGTGGTCATGTGCCTCCCGGGCCTGCCTGCTTAGATTCTGGTTGGATAGACCCAGATACCTCAAGAGGTATCATTCTATGGATTAGATGGAAGAGCATCCAGAAGATTCCATGGCCTCTGACCTTACCGTTCCCAAAGTTGTCCTCCTTACCTGCTTCAAGCAGCAAGAACCACATTAGGCAGGCAGTGAGGCGCTACTGACTCTGGTACCAGAGAGTAAGGAGACCTGGGTTCAAACCCCAGCTGTGTTACCTTGGGCAAGTCACTTGACCTCTCTGGGCTTCAGTTTCTTCCTCTGTAAAATTATGGGGTATACAGTAGGTGACCCCTAAGGTCTCTTCTATCTCACAAACTATCATCTATGATACAACTGCATTCCCTCCTTGCAGCTAGCTGCCTGTTGGCTTTTTCACTAAGCACCCAATCCCCTTCCTGGGACTCATTTGACGATCAGTCAGGTTAAGAATCTCTAGAATTACAGCATCTGGAATCCTACTGAGCCTTAAGGAGCGAGGGGGATTTCTTCGTGCAAGGTCACATGGCACGTCAGCGTCAGACCAGTACTAGAAGCTACTCAGCACTTTAGGGACCCTCTGAGGCTCCAGCGTGGGCCCACTTCCCCTTCAGCTGCAGGCCTCCCTGGACATCTCTTCCAAATGGGGCTGATTTAGCTGGCACTAAAAAGGGCCTCTGTGGCACAGGGAGTGCTGTGATGGCTCTAGCCCTGGCTCTGCCACAGACTTTGATGCAGGGCAATTTCCCGATCTGTAAAATGAGAGGGTTGGACAACATGACCTCTAGGGTCATCTGGCTCTCAGGTCCTTTCTGGCTTGACATTCCACAGCCTGCAGAATGGAGACAGGCTTTAGGTCCATCTAAAGACTCAGGATGCTCCCTGCTCTTGGTGACAAGATCCCCGCTTTCTCTGGGCCTTTCTTTTCAAAGAAGCTCTTGGGAACAAAGAAAGAGTCGATAAATCCCCATTATAAAGCACCTGCCCACACCACAGACGGAGTTCAAATCTCATTCCGTACCAGCACATTTGTTCTTGCCCTCAAGCAGTTTACATTCTATTAGGGGAATAGCAACACGTATATTGATGCGCAAATACAAATATTCAAGATAAAGTAATTTTGGAGTACAGTTGGTGCTGTTCCCCCTTCATTGTCTAAGACGCCCAGTAACATCCCAATGTTTGGTGTGTCCAGCTGGGGCTGATCAGTCCAACATGAGCCCAGAAGTTCTACCACAGGTTGGGCACAAGCAGTCCGTTAGAACATTTGCAATGGAGATGTCTCTGGATTTGTGCAACTCACGTTTCCTCTGTGCTACTGGGATTCTGCTTTGCTCACAGAGCACAGCGTCTTCTTTGATGCGGGCACACCATGCTGGGCGGTCCTATGCCAGTGTCTCCCATGTCTCGCAACCGATTCCAAAGTTCTTCAGAGAGACCCTGAGAGTGTCTTTGTATGACTTCTCACCACCATGTGAGACACTTGTCTTGTGTGAGTTCTCTGTAAAACAGTCTTTTAGACAAGTGTATGTTTGGCATTCGAACAACGTGACCAGCCCATCAGAGTTATGCTCAGCAGTTCAGCTGGAGAAAGGACCTCAGTGTCCAGTACCTTATCCTGCCAGGCACAGTAGACGCACCCATTGCCAGAGCAAGCTCAGTGTTTGGGAGGCTCCAAAGGAAAGTGTGGGGGAGAAAAGGTATTAGACTGACTACCAAACTGAAGGTCTACAAAGCTGTTGTGCTGACCTCATTGTTGTATGCCTGTGAAACCTGGACAGTCTACTAGCGCCATGCCAGGAAATGGAACGGCTTCCACTTAAGTTGTCAGGAAGATTCTGAACATCACCTGGCATGATAAGGAGGGAGCAAAGGACTCCAAAAGGTGAAGGTGAGGAAGGGGAATATTTCAGGAACAGGCAACAACCTGGGCAAAGTCACAGAGTTTGGGAAATGGGGAATACCAAGCAAGCCAGTTTTAGGGTGACTGGAAAGACAGGTTAGTGCCAGATTGTAAATGGCTTGAAATGCCAGGGAGAAGATTTGTATTTCCTCCTCAAGACACTTCTGAGCAGGGGAGTGGCATGGTTAACCTCGTGCTGCTGGAATCTCAAGTTGGCAGCCACATGGAAGAAGAACTGGTAAGGAGAGATGCCTACGGGACATACAATGGGAGAACCAAGCAGACAGCCAGAGATGCAGGGATGGAGGCCAGCAAGGAGATGGAGGCTGGCTATGTACACCTGGCAGTCACCTGCATGGAGGGCATCGAGAAAGAAGCAGCGCTCCATGGTGCCAAAGCTGCAGAAGGAACAAGAAGGAGGAAGTAAACAAAAAGGCTGAGAGCAGCTTCAGCTGAGTGGGGAGTCTAGGAGCTAGATTCCAAGGGTGTGAGGAATGGGAGGTGAGCAAGGGAACAAGTAAAAACAATTTTTTTCTAGGAGTTTGGTTATGAGAGGGAAGAGACATCTAGAACAATGACTTGAGGGAAAGCTTGGTAAATAAGGCAGGGAGCCAAGCAGATTTATTGGCAGCAGGGAAGCAGCCAGGAGATAGGGAGCAATTGAAGGTTTAAGAGGGGTGGATGAGTGAAGGGGCCAGCTCCTGGAAGACACAGGAAAGGATGCTAATGACTCCCAAATATGTAAAAGCAGCTCACATGTCTGTAGGATTTTAAGGCCTACATAATTACTTATTCACAACAGGAAGGCAGAAAATGCACAATTATCCCATTTTACAGATGAGGAAACTGAGAAACAGAGACTGAAGTGCCTTGCCCCAAGTCACACAGCTGGTAAGTGGCAGATTGAGGAGAGCTAATTACAGTGCTTCAGTTAGGAGTTGGAGCCTTGAGTCCTGCTGGGCCACTTACTATCTGAGTGACCTCGGAGAAGTCATACTCCCTGCTTTGGGCTCCACTTTCTTCTTGTGTAAGTTGAGGGGGGTGCATGAGATGACCTCGGAGGCCCCTTCCTGTTCTTGTTCTAGGATGTAAGGATCCTTTCACAGTATGATGTAGAAAGTCTCTGACAGGCATCTTGGCCTAGCCTTCATCCTCGGCAGTAAACAGGGGTTCTCCTGCAGTGCCAATATTTGTAGACCTATAAGCTGGTCTTTTAAAACTATTCTCATTCTAGAAAAGCATTATTTTATTTTTATCACCCCCTCCCAAGCTATTTGCTCTGGCAATGGCCACTAGATGGCAAACTTGAAGTAACTGCTACTCACCAGTGACCTCCGTGGAAAAACCAACCTTCGAGTCATTGTCAAAATTCCGTGGGCCACCAGAAACCCATTCCCACCACATAATGTGCACTGCTCCCACTCACAGTGCCCCATGCACATTCCTGACCATCACCAGCCCTGAGAAGCCTAGTGTTTGCTCTGGCACATACACATGGAGCTCCAGCCCTCGCCCAGCTATCCCACGGGAACCAGAACACAAGTAGAAAGAAAAGCCTAAGGCTGTCTTGTAGGACCTAGGCCCAATGCCTGATTTCCTTTACCCTAGGCAAGTAGTTGAAACAGAGCATTGCTGGCTTTCAGCACCCACCATAGGAGATCAGAAGAGCATTATCACAGGATTTCAGAGCTGGAAGAACTCTTGGACCACAAACCATCAGAATGGGAAGGGCCCTTCGAGAATGCCTGATTCTAGATCACAAAAGCTAGAAAGAACCCTCAAAGGTCGTCTAGTCCACCAACTTCCTTATTTACAGGGAAGAAGCTTGGGCTTAGAGAGTTGAAGTGACTGGCCCAAAGGCCAGCTGTCACTATACAGTTACACATTCGTTTCATGAAGCAAACCCACACTGAAGCTAGGGGGTAGAAATCCCCATCAAGCAATGCATGGAACAATTTCTGGAAAGAGAATCTTGATACCTGTGGTCTGTTTGGGTCCAGGTGGTTTAGCGGGTAGGCTAGGACAACCTATAACAGACAAGCTGGGCCAGGGGCAAAACCCAGGGAATGTTCCCAGCCCCTGAGGAAAAGATACCTGTAGCAGCTTCCCTTCTCTAGCCTATATCGCAGCAGGGTATAGGCCCTTCCATGGACTTGGAGATGGGGGGGGAATCTCCAAAGTCACCTGCTGGGAGGGCCATACCACACTTAACTGTACAGACTTGTTATAAGGGGGTCATTATAATAATATATTGTTATAGATATAGATATATATAGATATATAGATATATAGATATATAGATATATATAGATATATATAGATATATATATACACTATGTATTATGAAGGGAGTTGTTATAATACTATAAATATATAAATGATAAAGGGCGCTGTTAGAATAGTATGCTGTTATACATATATGATATATATAAGGCAGGTCACTTTACCTTGAGGGGCCTCAGAGAAATATAGCCTTGAATTATCATCCCGTGGCATGTCGAGTCCTACAACCAGATTGTGCCTCCAACGTCCTGCCCAACTCTAAGTTATCCAACATAGCCCAGAGTACAGGAGCTACTCCTCTGGGATGTCTGCACCTGAATGCTGCTTCCCAGCATTTTGTAGTTAATTAAGCTAAGTGGATTCCATTGTTAAAGCAGCCAGCTTTTTGTCATCGGGGAGAATCAGTAGGCCCATCACCAGGTACTGAGAAGCTATGTACAAGCCCGTGTCTGTGTAATAACAATCGCTAGCATTTATATCGCACTTTGAGGTTTGCAGAGGTGTCAAACACGTTGCCCATGGACCCTCCCAAGTGCTGCCAAACGCAAATTCAGATGTAATTGGGAAATATTTAGCATAAAAATACAATAGAACATAGATAATGTTAACATGTAGTTTTCTAAGTGTATACACACTTGCAGGATTCCTCATGTATAGTGAATTTGACACCACTCCTTTACAAATATCTCATTTTATTCTTGTAACAACCTGGGAGGTAGGTACTATCACTATCCCCATTTTACAGATGAGGAACCTGGAGCAGACAGAGGTTCAGTGACCTGACCAGCGTCACAAGTTAGGAAGTGTCCGAGGCTAGATTTGAACTCAGGTCTTCCTGACTCCAGGCCCGGTACTCTATCTACTGCATCATCTGGAATTGTCATAGGACACACATGTTGGGAAGTATATGTCCTACATCTCCATTTACATGTCTGTGAGTCTGTATACACATGTGGAAGTGTGTGCAGGAGTGAGCACGTGCATTAAAGTATATTGGGAATGAGTGTACATGAGGTAATATGTGTATATATGAGAGCATATGTGTGTTTTGGGGAGTGGGGTAGGGGAATATGTACATACAGAGTACAAGGCCCTCCTCAAATTTGGGATGGGGTGGACACTCATAACAGGTAAGCCCTGCCCTACATGTTTATCCAGTTGAATTCAGGATGTGCTCTATACATGAATGACAGGAGACTGATGTATCCAATGAGAACTACCCTGCCAAGAAAAGATTCTCGAGTTCGGAGCAAGACCTCAGAGGAGCATCATGGTGGAGGCGACCTCTCGGCACAGGGATGGAATAAGGCAGATATTTTCAGACACAGCCAATGTCCTGGTCCATTCTCACCATTCCATGGAGTTGGAGATCGGGGCGGGGGGGATCTCCAAAGTCACCTGCTCTAGCCCCCTCACTGTGCAGATGAGGAGTCTACGTGAGGGCCATGCCCCACTTAACTGTACAGACTTGTTATAAGGTAGGTTTGCAAGGTGAAAAGGGGGATCATCATAATAACATATTTATATACATATACAATATACATTATGAAGGGAATTGTTGTAATAATACATTGTTATATATACCACATGTATGATAAAGGGGATTGTTATAATATATTGTTATGTATAAGATATCTATGATAAAGGGGGCTGTTACATATATGATATATATTATAAAGGGGATGATTAAGAAGAAAAATAGAAAAGAAGAAAAAAACAAGTTTAAATTCTCTGCCCCTTTACTATTCAAATACCTTACGGTGGGTCACTTTACCTGGAGGACCTCAGTTTCCCCCCCAGTTTTTTTCTCCTTCATTCTGGAAGAGGTGATGCCATGTCTTGAAAGTGAATTGGATTTAAGGGAGGGAGGGCTGTGCAAGATCACCAGCCTCGCTTTCTCCTCTGGAGTCATCTGGGTCCAGTGGCAAGATATATAATCAGGACAACTGGAGATGGCCCCCACAGCGCCTGGTACACAGTAGGCACTATATAAATGTCTGTGATTATTCCTCTTCTACAGTGTGAGTTCCTTCAGAAGACTCCTCCCCCACCGATCACAAAGTCTCCTTCCTTCACCCTTGTTGGCCCCCTTCCCTCCTCCCAGACCCTGCATTCTGGGGAGGGGTCCACCAGCTCCACTACTGCAGTAAAGGGAGCCTTTCTCCATTACAGTGTAAGCCCTTTAAGGGTAGGGCTGTTTTTGCTTGTATTTGAATCCCCTGCCCAGCGCCTGGCACACAGGAGCTTCGAGGTTTGTTGACTGACTGCTTGATTACAAAGCACTTGGCTGGCACCAGTTGGAGTTTGGTAAACATTGTTGATCAAGTCATTGATTGGCCTCTCCCTCCTCTGCTTCCCCCATGCCGCTCACCCTTCGGATGTCGGGCTCTTTTCTGGCAGGCACTACTGGGGCAAACACCAAGGAGGGTTACAGAGCTTACGGCTGGACTGGCATTCTGCTTCTTCTGCTCTTCCCCTCCCCCCACCCAGGACAGCAATGCAGAGACGTCCTGTTGAGTTAACCACCCCCCACCCCCAAGAGCCTGTGAGTGCATCAAGCTTCCAGTTGGGCTTGTGACTGAGGAAGTACCAGACATCTCTGGACCTGTTTCCACTTGGATAAAATGGGTCTACACCTCACAGGGCACCTCTGGGGTCGCTGGGGCTCAGTTTCACCTTTTATAAGAAGGGACCACAGTGGACAAGCTGCCCACAACCTTGGGCCTCAGTTTCTCCAGTTGTAAAGAAGGTTAGGAGGAGGCCATCAAAACCAAAGCTGGAGAATGCCAATACTCATCCTGCTAACTTGGGCATGCTAAGCAAGTATTAGCCCTCCCCTTTAAAAGGGGGGGCAGTTTTCCTAGATGACCTTGTAAGGCCCCTTCCAGCCACAACTCTGTCTTGGCCCTGCTGGGGGCAAAGCAGCACCTGAGGCCCTCTCTGCTCCTCCCCCTCTGCTCGTCTCCCTCCCTGTGGGTGCCCCTCTGTCCCTCCCCTCCCCCTCTCTCTGTACTTTCCATTCCCTCTCCGGCATCCCCTTATCCCTAGGGGGCAGAGTAGCACCTCTGGCCCTCTCTGCTCCTCCCCCTGTGCTCGTCTCCCTCCCTGTGGGTGTCCCTCTGGCCCTCCCCTCCCCCTCTCTCTGCACTTTCCCATTCCCTCTCCTGAATCCCCTTATCCCTAGGGATCAAGGCATCACCTCAGGCCCTCTCTGCTCCTCCCCCTCTGCTCCTCTCTCTCCCTGTGGTGCACTTCTGGCCCTCCCCTCCTCCCCTCTCTGCCCCTTCCAGGGCCTTCGCCTGCATCCCTTTATCCCTAGGGGGCAGAGCAGGCTCCTTCCTTTCTGTCCTTGGGAGACCTGGAGGCAGGGTGTCTCTGAGGGTCTCCTGAAACAGGTAAGCCTCATTTCTGATCCTTCTCCATCCTCTAGGTGGGAGGGTCAGGGGTCTGGAGTGTGAGGGGGCAGGTCCCCGCAAGGAGCTTCTGGAGACACTGAAGCCACTATGGTTGTGTTTCATCAGGGATCTGAGTGTGAGGTACTGCCCGTGGCCTCTTAAGCCTGACAAGGCCTTTACCAAGTGGCCCTGTGGGCCTTTGGCCAATCAGAAGTGGGGAGGGGTGTTTTTCTGCAGGGCATTCAGTAGGGGATGATTTAATATAATATAATATGATATGATATTATGTGATTATTATTTTATTTCATTGTTATGTAAATGATATTTCATGAAGGGCTGAGGGTTCTGCATTTAGGTGAATCATGGAAAAATAGGTGGAAATGCTATTTATTGATGAATGAGGAAGTAGGTAAAGAGACTCCCTGACTACCCTAGTGCTTGGCTTGAGAGAGGCGGCCTACAACTGAGGTAGGTGACCCCTTGTGTATTGCTGGGCAGAAGGGGAGGCCTTAGCTGCTGACTGGGGGCTCACTCCTCCCCTCAGCCAACTATTCCCATTGACTTTCTGCTAAGAGCCCCATAAAATGGCCGTGTACCTGTTGGGCCTTTAGACTGTACAAAGGGTCTTTGTATTTTTGGGCAATTGGGGTTAAGTGACTTGCCCAGGGTCACACAGCTAGTAAGTGTCAACTGTTTGATCTGAGGCGGGATTTGAACTCAGGTGCTTCCTGACTTCAAGGCCGGCGCTCTATCCACTGCACCACCTAGCTGCGCCTGTATAATGGGTCCTGCAGAGGGTCCATCCATGCAGGACTAGGGCAGGAAAAGACAGGCTGATCGTCCTCCCCCAGACCTCAACCCCCCTTCCTCTCAATCTGCCCAGTCAAAGGCACACAGAACATTGAACTGAGAATCAGGAAATCTGGGTTCTGGCCCCAGTCCTGCAATGAATGAACTTTATGAGATCAAGGATAGCATTTAGCCTCTCAGAGCCTCAGTTTCCCCTTGTAGAAAATGAATTGGTAGGACTCGGTGATCTCTAACTGAATGAAGTGGAACCTTAGAGCCCAAAGAATGCATGCCTCAGCACTTGGATTAATGGACATCTGGGAGCTGAACATTTGGACTCCCTCATGCCTTCTGAGCACATAGGTTTTCTCTTCCCTCAGGCGAGGGCTGGTGGTATCCCCCAGCATCATGTAAGCTCCCTGAAGGTCAGGACGGTTTTGTTCTTCTCTTTGGCTCCCCAGGACCTACCTTGCCCACTGCCTGGCACAGAGTAGGAACCGTCTACCTGCCGATTTTGCAGTCCTCAAGAAGAGTGAGCGCTCTTGGCTATGGGCCCTTCTGTGGTCTCTCAGATGGGGAACCACCCTAGGGCAGGGGAGCTCCCTGTTGTGGCTCTCTTGGCTTGGCAGAAATATCACTCATTTGCACGTGTGTCTGTTTTTGTTCCAGCTTTGTCCAAGACAAAGACTTAGCTGGCAGCAGACTCCAAAGGCAAGTTACCCCTACCAATGAAAGCCCAGATGCGGTGGGTGACAAGACCCCTGGGGGCCAGGGCCTTTGGTGTCTGTAGCCACTCAGCGCACTGTCCTGCCCAGGCCTTCCTCCTCTTCCTCACTCCCCTAGAGAGCTCTCTGTTTTGTAGGGAGGCCCTGGAGACAGTCCCAGTCTGAGCCCAGCTCCTGTCCTTGCCCCAGAGGCAGGGGCTTCTATCTCTAAGCCTCTCTGCCCAGCCCTGTCCCTGCTCACTGCCTCTGGAGGGGCTCAGTCAGCAGCTGAGGATTCTCAGTGAAGGGCCCAGATGAAAGGGGTGGGGCCTTTTCCCAGAGAGGGAGGGTCTCCATGACCACTGGGTCTTGGCAGGCCTTCTTCACCATTTTTGGGCCTCGTACCCCAGGGCCAGTCTGGCGAGGCCCAAGATGCCCCTCTCAGAATCATGTTGGTTTTCACTCAAAGAGGAAGGAAATGCTAATTTGACCTTAGGAGTTAGATCCCAAAGTGTCAAGTTAGGGAGCCTTGCTTCCAGCCTCCCCTTTGGAAAGGTTTCAGGTCTTCCTGTTCCTGTGGACTGAACCATCACAAAACCCAGGGGAGGGAGTAAGGAAAGGGAAGAAGCCTTTCTTCCCACCTACAGTGGGCCAGCCAGTATGCTAAAGTCCTTTACATGTCGCTCATTTGAGCTTCACCACAGCCCTGGGAGGCAGGTTCTGTTCTTAGCCCCATTTTACTGTTGAGCAAAGTGAGGCAGACAGGTGACATGGATTGCCCTGGCTCCCAGGGCTAGCAAGTGCCTGAGGGCAGCTAGGAACTCAGAACTTTGTTAAATGCTGGTGTTTCAGAAGGAAGAGATGTTGTGTTTAACCAAGCAGTGACAAAATGGCCCTGTCTGTCCTTCTGCACAGTGTCTTTCCCCAGCTGGACATTTAAATGAAATTTGCTCTTTGTTTGTCAGGTGATAACCCCCTCACCCTCACTCCCCTAATGGAAACACCGGCTTGTACAAACCTATTGGATTGAACACACCATCTAAACCTGCTGTCTGACCCCGTGCACTTCAGTTAATTTCGATGAAGAAATAGACTGTTTCCCCCCATTTGTTATCACCCCCATCCATCGCCCCATTTCTGAGTACAAGCCCTCCCTTATAATAAATCAGTCTGGCCTCAAAGCGCCAAAGCACATGTTGGCAAGTCAGGCCTTGGGCAAGCCACCACCTTTCAGGAGGCCCCAGACCAGGGGCCTCAACCTCTAAAAGAAAAGGCTCCCTCAGGGCCAAATTGACTTAGAAAGGCAGAAATGAGCATTATCTACTTTGAAGTCTGTTGTTTATTCTGCTCAGCATTTCCCAATTCCATTTGAACCTGCTTTGGGCATCCCCCAACTCAGGGGACTGGGCCACCTCTGCTCTAAACAAAGTTCTAAGACTCTAACTGCAGAGAATGTGCCAGCCTCCAGAGGGAGGAGTAAGGGGGGAGTTTTCTCTCCTGGACAAGGAGATCACAGCTGCAGTCTCTAACCGAGATTGCCTGGAAAGCTTCCTTTGCTTTATCTGAAAACTGCCTCTTTATCTCCTTTGGCCTCTCTTCCAGAAGTACAGGTCTTTCCTGCCCTCCCCACCCCATGGAAATGGAGGCCGAGTAGCTTCATCCACTGAAGGCTGAACCCCATCCCCAACCTGCTTTCGGCATCCCCCAATTTAGGCTACTGGGCCACTTCTGCTCTAATCAAATCTCTCAGACTCTAACTGCAGAGAATGTGCTGGCCTCCAGAGGGAGGAGTAAGGGGAGTTTTCTCCCTACTGAAAGCTCTCTGCTTTCAGTAGGAGACAAGCTGGGGGCTGGGAAGGGGGCTTCCAGGGTAGGCGTTCTCCCCACCTCCTCCTCCCTTGCTCCAGAGAAAGCATGGTTACCCCTACCAGCTCTGATGGCTAAGGTTTCCCTTACAGTGAAGGGGATGGAAGAAATATTTTTTGAAAAGTTCAAGGTAGAGGAAAGCTGGTAGTCCACAGAACAGGGCTTCCAGAAGAGCAGCAGCAATGGGCCACATGATGGCCTAGAAGGGTTGCAGTAAGGAAGAAATAGAGGAAGAGGAGGAGGAGGAAGCAGCAGCGGGCTGGCCTTTCCACCCAGGACTGGGAGAATGTCTGGCCAAAACCAGGGAGCCAGGGCAACAGGGGGGATAGCCAGACCCAAACCAAGAGGAGATTTGTGGAGAGCACAGGGGACCTCATTCAGGCCTTAGGGTCAGCTGCTTTGATGGTCCTGGTACAGAGCTAAAGCCAGGTCTGGGAATGAGAATTGGGGAGCAGGGAAAGAATAAACAAAGGAGAGAGAGGAGATGTGGCCTGAGCCAGGCCTGGCTCTTCCTTTCAGGTGGCCTCCTCAGTCTGGTTTTTCCCGTCGTTCCTGTCCCTCCTTTGGAGAGGTGGCCAAGGAACTCCCTGTTTGCAGAGGCCCAGCCCAGGCTCCATGCCTGGACAGTGCCGTCAGCCTCTGCGCTTCCTGGGTCCCTGAATCCAATGTCCATCTGCAACAGTATGCATACAATCGCCTCTAGTGACCCTATGTGCCTGCTGTCCTTCCCAAGGTCCCGCAGCCACATCCAAGAGTCCTCGAGGCAGCAAGAGAAGCTGCCTTCCAGTGACAGAAAATGATTAGGCGTTCTCAAGTGAGTAAGAAAAAGGAGGATGTGGCTATGAGGAAATCGGCACGCCTTATGATGAAGCAGAAGAAGCAGGCGAAGAAGCAGGTGATTAAAGAGGAGCATCAGATCAGAGCTGAGGCCAAGAAGAAAGCAAAAGTCCAGAAGAAGAAGTCGACGGGGGGGGGAGGTAAAAGCCAAGCGCCCTGCAGTCGGCCCCCGTGGCAATAGTGGCCGCCGTGGCCAAGCTTGTACCCGTGGCTGAGCTGGTTCCTGTGGCCAAGCTCGCCCCTGAGGCTTTGCCGCCTAAGCCGCGCCCTGTGACAACCTGGTCCCTACTCAGCTCAACCACCTGTGAAGCACCCATGAGGCAAGAAAGGTACGAAGAAGTATGACAAGAGAGGCAGGCTGAATCTGAATGGAGAAGACCTCGGTGACTGCCTGGAGAGAGAGCGCCGGGGCTGCTTCTATCCATGCCCAGAATGCCAGTCCACCAAGTGTGGGCCCACCTGCTGCCGCACCCAGAAGTGGATTTACGAGGCCATTGCCAACGAGGGCAGAGATGTGGTCAGTACCTTCCCATTTCCTGACGCTAGGCATGGGCATGAGTTCCACGTGACTGTGTGTCTCTATGTGTGTGTCTCGTGTGTCTCTGTATGTCTCTGTGTGTCTCTGTGTGCCTCTGTTCCTGGATGAGCATCCCTGCCTGGAGAGGAAGCTGGCCTGGCATTCCTGACTGCTGTCGCTCCCCAGCAGTATTGCCATGAGCACCGCGGGAGCTTGCCCTCCCTCTTCTCCCAAGTGCCTTCACTGTGAGCCCAGGCATAGATAAAAATGCAGGTGAAAACCAAGAGGGCTTCCACCGATAGGGGACCGCAAGCAGCCATCTTGCCTGAGATTTCCTGCCAACATCTCCTAAAGCTGAGTCTTTTGATAATTGAGAATTTCCTTCCACAGAAGGTGGAATGTGGTTCCTGCCCTGCCCCCCTTCCAGCTGCAGCCATCCCTAGAGCCAGGCCAGGATTCTCCAGGTTCCTAAAACTCTTTGCTATTTCAGTTAGTGCTAGATATACAAAAAGCAAAAGAACAAAGACAAAAGTGATCTTTCTCCTATTTGTCAGGTGTTTGTTATCACGTCTAGATGGTGATGTAGGTGTCTGTCCTATGTTGTATCTGTGATATTTTCTATGTGATTTATGCGGTTCTAGAGTTGGACTTTCTGACAACTACCACTTGCCTAACTGCTTTTTGGCTCTCATCTTGTTGCAGGTATTAAAGGAGTCTTTATTTTTGTGGGACTCTTCCCAGAGTCTCCCTTCTGCAGTTTATGAAGTGGAAAAAATATACATATATACACATATACTTAAGATAGTTTTGAGATTCCTCAGCAGAAGAATACATATTGTTAAAGTGAAAGCAGATAAAAAAGAATAAAAAAAAAGTTTGTGAAGTTAATTTATCGTTGCCTTCATTTCAGAACAACAGAGAGGGAGGAGGCTGCACACTCTCTGTGCCAGGCACTGTGCTAATCATTGGGGACCCACGGGCAAAGCTCAAGCAGTCCCTGCCCTCAAGGAGTTTTCTTTCAGCCCACAGAGGCACCTGGCAGATGGAGAAGGGCACTCCAGGAGTGGTACTCTGGAGAGGCCTCTCCTGTGGCCCAGCATGCCCAGCTAACACCTCTCTGGTTATTCCCCTGAAACACTGTTAGAGACTGCTAGGCTCTCATTTCCTCCCCCAGGCCGACACAGACACACACACACACACACACACACACACACACACACAGAGAGAGAGAGAGAGAGAGAGAGAAGAGAGAGAGAGAGAGAGAGAGAGAGAGAGAGAGAAAGGGGTGTGAGGGAGAAGAAAGGGAACAGCAAAGATCCATGTGGATGCACGAGAGGGACAGAGAGGGAAGGGGCTTGGTGAGCTGGCAAGAGTCCACGCAGGGCCAAAACAGGTTGGGTAAGGGCCTCAAGCCCTGTCTTGGGCAGATGGGGACAGTGAACACGGAGAAAGGTCAAGCAATGGGACCTGCTCACCCTCTTCCAGGTGAGGATGAGCAGCTCTCATTGGAGGGCTGTCTTGTGGGAGAAGAATGACCCTTGTTTCCTTTGACCCCAGGGAGTCAAGTAGGTGGGATGGCTGGAAATTGCAGGGGGGGATTTGGCCTCCATGGGAGTGGAAGGGGTGGTCCCTGGAACTGGCTAGTTCCTGCACACTGGAAGTTTCCAAGCCAGATAGCATGCATGATGCATGCTTCTAGCCAATTTACCTTTAAGGCAGAGACACTACTTACTTACACCCTTTCCTCAATGACTAAACACTGAAACCTCTCCACACGTGCAATCCAACTTTATTAGTCAAATAGAGCAAACCATATGAACAACAGCCAAGTCTCAGAAGGAACCATCAGCCTGCTTCCTAGAAGTCACAGTAAGAATCTTTTCCACTGGTGGTCATGGCAAGGTACCCTCTGCCGAAACAGAGGCCATGTGTTTCCCTCGGAAGTGGGGGGCCAGCAAGTCTCCCTACATCCGCCCAGCCCACAAGCAAACACTGGCTGCTGAAAGCTGGGGTGTGTCCCAGATTGGCCCTGGGAGCAGGCTGCTGGCTGGGGCCTCCAGGGCCTTTGCCTTGTGCTGTCCATGTGTGCTCTCCTTTGTTCACTACATACATCACTGGTTGTGGTCGTCTGTCACATAAAATAATAATAAAGTATTATATTTATCAGGTTTTCTCTTCCTTTGGTGGTCCGTCCTCTCCGAGGGTCTGCATGCACTTACCAACTGATGTGTCATCTGCTGGATCCTAACATACCATTATCTTGTACTGAAAAACAGCTTCCTCAACACCACTTGGTTACACACAGAGGCTTCATCTTAATAAGGCAGTGAAACTTCTCCCCACACAGAGGCTAGATGGCCATTTGCCAGGCACGTTCTCCTCCTCTGGGGCTAGGGTGGGCTGGACGGCTCTCCCTTTCAGTTCTCAAAGTCCATGATTCTTTGGGAAGAGAGGAAGCAGCATCCATGCCAGTAAGGACCCTGCATGAAGGCTGAAGAACCGCAAGAGAAAGGGGAGCTCCTCTGATCTCTCTGATCTCTTCTGGTGCCCGGCCATCCCCGTCCATTGCTGTGACATGGAGGCCTTCACCAGAGCCAGATAAGCCACTGATAATTAATTATGAGCAATCATTCTTTATTATGGGCACATTTTCTTTCCTCCAAGTGAGTGTTGGACAGTTAAAAGGCCATGTGGGGGAGGAAATCGGAGGAGAAGGCAGAGACAGCAGCACAGAGATAACCAGCATGGCTGCCAGATGGAGAAGCCTCTCATCAGCTTTAGCTCCCCCAGCTCTCTGGTCACTCGGAACTGCATGGGAGACAGCTGGGACCTTGTCTTAACAACAGAGGCTCACTCCAATCTTTCCCCACGTGCCTGACCCACCCAAAGACAGTGGACTGTATAGCCACCCAAGCCTTCCAGAGTAATGCCACAAGCTGACCACCCCCATCCTAAGGATAGTCTGCCCCTAGGAGCATCCCTGAGACTCGATCCAGCCCAGGGCCTTGATCTGCTGCATTGGACTGCTTTCTGACTCCTGATATCAGAGACAGGGAGGTGACAATGAGGCTGGGTGCCTCATGGAAGGCTCCAGGTATCAGAAGATTTCACAAAAGGAAGCAAGTGCCAACATGGGGAGGGATCTTTCTGGAAAGCAGACATGGCCTCTTGCAAGCAAAGCTAGGCCCCAAAGCAAGTGGGATTCTCCTTGGTAGCCACCAAATAAAATTAGTGTAAAAATCATTCTGTTGGTACTTCTCACCATACTCTCCATCAGTTCATGCACTGACCAATCTGTCTTCCTCTTCTGCGGGGTAAGAGGGGGAAGACCCATAGGTACCAATAAATTGACAGGAGCTCCTTCGATCATGCCACTAAAGTTCGCTGAGTCCCAAGCCGTGTGACTTGCGTCCCCCACAATAGACTGTAGGCATTTTGAGAACCAGTCCATCGGATTTCCCACACACATCCCTGGCCTGTTACTCTGCAAGGGATAGTCTCAGGGAGTCACCTGGGTCTCTGAGACGTCATGTGACTTGTTCCAGGTACCTCAGTGACTTTGGCCTCCGTGGCCGTATGACTTTGGCAGTTAGGAATTCCTGCCTTTATTGGGGACCAGGCCATGTCTAAATTCCCAGTTCCAGGGTAGTGCCTCAGTGGGAAGGAACCTCTTACTGTTTTGGTATTGTGCTCACTGACCTCAGACCAAACATTCAGCACTTACTGGCTCTGTGACCCAGGGCAAGTCACTTAACCCCAATTGCCTAAAAAATAAACAAAACAAAAACAAAAACAAAAAAACAACAACCCGTCTACCTGAAGGCAGCTGAACTTGCTAACCATTAAAAATTCAATTTCCATCCCTCCCCTGGGCCTCTGCAAGCAAGTAAGGGAAAATGTATGTAGCTTTGGAGGCTCTCCCTGAGAGGTAAAGCTTGAATGGGAAGAGTCCACCTGGTGGTGGCAAGTCCCTCCTGCCCCTTGTTCCGGCTGGATGACCAAGTTTCACGCTCTCCTCTGAGTGACGCACACCTGCCTGACCTCCAGATGTGATCTTTTTTTGTTTTTTCACTTTGTTTACTTGTTTTCAGTCACGTCTGCCTCTTTGTAACCCCATTTGAGGTTTTCTTAGCAAAGATACTGGAGTGGTTTGCCATTTCCTTCTCCAGCTCATTGTACAGATGAGGAAACTGAAGGCAAACAGGGTGAAGTGACTTGCCCAGGGCACACAGCTAGTGTCTGAGGCCGGATTTGAACTCAGGAAGATGAGCCTTCCTGATTCCAGGCCTTGCACTCTATTCCCTACACCACATGACTGCTCCTATTTTTTGGTTCACTCGTGTTCAGTCACATCTGACTCATTGTGACCTTTCTGGGGTATCTTTCTTCCCTTCACCCTATTGGTGGGGAGTCCCTACCTCCCCAGGTGTACCCCATTGGACATGGTTGCCCAGAGCTTGCTTGGATTCTGAATTGAAGGGAAGTCTTTGACATTAAAAACCAGCTTTGAATTTGTAAATGGTTTTTTAAATTTTTTTTTGTCTTAAATGCTATTACTTGAACAATACTTATACATTTTGTCTATGAAGACATCTGATAGCTTAACAATTTATCTACTATCACTCAACATGAAAGATTAAATTGGAGAAGTCAGAAAGAATACAAAATACAACAACATAAGAGCAAATACAAGGGTAACAAGCAAATATTTGCCACCATATGGTGGATATGATCTTATTATCACACTCAGTAGCAGTTAACACTTAAGTTGTTTTTTGCTTTTTTTGTTTGTTTGTTTTTTACCATCAAGCACTAATGACAACTTGAAGAACAGTAAACTGTTTTAGAATTTAGAATTTGAGGCTCCTTTCCTTTTTCAAACTTTAAAGACATATCTGAACTCGCTGAAGGTGGAAAGATGGCAGGGCAAGAAAGACTTACTCTCTTTTCCACACCGAAAACAAATCCTAAAATGATGGAATCCTTTGGGGAGGATGGCATTGGTCCCCAAAGCCGGAATGATCAATTGACATTTCAACTCTTTGCCCAAGGCCTAAAACTCATTTTTTTTAAAAGCCAGCTCAATCCTCAACAGAAAGGGGAGCCCAGTGTCGCCAGGACCTTATTCAGGAAATGCAAAGGGAAATGCATTGACCACCTTGCCAGATTCATCCTCCACATTGTTATAAACCCACTTGCAATTCTGGCGGCACTTGACTCCACATTTCCTGGAGTTGCACCTGGGGCATGGATAGAAGCAGCCAGCACAATCAACCTGCAGGCAGTCACACAGATCGATACCATTACAGATCAGCCTGCCTTTCTGGTCATACTTTCTCCTTTTTTTCTTGGGCCCCATTGATATTTGGGGGTGGTAAGGAAACACATCAGGCGTCTGCCTAGGTGCTGGGCCAGGGTTTGCAGCAGCTCCCTGGGGCTCCTCTTCCTCCTGGATTTCAGAATCGGCAACTGCTGCCTGGGCTACTGCATTTCTCCCCTTGGAGAACACACCTGCTGCTTGCTTCTCTGCCATCTCATCAACTTTCTCTTGGGTGATATTGGACTCTTCACTGTGCATTTCAATGTCTGCATTCATTTTCGATAATTGGTTGCAGGATCCTTCTCCTCTCTGCTTTGGGGTGAGCTCCTGGATCTTAAGAATGATAGCACAGAACACATCATCACTAAAAGCATACGAGTGTGACGGCAAAGCTGATTCAGAGGATGCTAATGCCACAAACTTTGGAAAAACAACATTTGAAAGATTATTTTAATTTTTAAAACATTGCTATGTCTCCTGTGAAAATTCAACATAACCATCATCATGAGCTGGACATTAGTTGATTTTCAAACTTCCTAAAAACTCTCATCAGCTGATGATCAATGATTGAAAAGACACCACGTGCAATTCTAGCCTGAAGATAATGTAAAGAGCAAAGTTTTGATGCGTATAGGACAGCTTTCACATGGCCCCAGAAGAAAAAAATCGCTAGTAGAGATAGATCAGTTAATCAAGGTGGCAAAGGAAGAGAATCCCCTTTGCTATCCACAGCTCTGAGAAAGTAGCATCCATAATATGTTAAATGCAATTTGACATTACAGGATGCTCTCATCATGTCAAAATTTAAATGAAAAATTTGTTATTCAAAATTCACAAAACCACATGAGTGTAAAAGAAACTTTAAAATATCAAAGTATTTTTTTTAAAGTTTGTAGCATTTATGCATCTGAAGTTATTAGAGCCTAAATCTGCACTAAGAACTTTGGGACAACCTGCATGTAGCCAAAAGGAGACTCTGAGATTTTTGTGCTAGCAGAAGGGATAGAACCAGAAAGAAGACTGTGTACATATATGTGCATGCAAACCCATCTCTATAAACATGGGTAGAACATGAGAGGAGAGCATTGCCCTGAGCCAACTGCTTCCTTTTCCACTAAGAAACCATTGGGGTTTTCAGAGTGAGAAGTTAGGGGTCAAGGACAGGGAAGGGTGTTGTCTCATCCCCAACTTACAGAGGGCAGTCACGAGTCCCTGTGGTGCTGGTTCTGCACTGTTAGGCTCATAGAAGGGGCAGCCACTTGATGTGTGGGCGATGATCCAGAAAGAGGCCTCTTTGGGTAGGAAGAGGAATGGGCTTTCACCAGGGCCTAGGTACCACACAGAATTTTGACTCAGAAACACAAATACAGGAGGGAAAAACTGGGAACAAGTAAGCAGACTTGATTGTTAGGGAGACGTTTCCTGAAAGTGCAGCTTTCCTTTCTGTGTCCAGGCAGCCCCCTCTTTGTAGGCCCAGGCATCTCCCCCACTCACCTGTACCCAAGCGATGGCCCTCCTTCAGGGCCGGAAGTCTTTTCCTGCTCATTCCCGGGTTCCTAAACAAGATGCCATGTGGGCAGTGACTGAGGGAGGTGGCAGAGGCAAGGAGGACAAGGAGAAATCTCTGCCAGGGAGTGTTTAAATTTTTTTAAAATGCCCAAGTCCTGGCCTGGAAGGATGGGCCCTCTCCTGGATACTTGGGTGGGGGGGAGGCCTGGTGGTGTGGCCATTTTGAGGGGTAATCCAGAACACCCACCTGTCTTCCAGGTCACCATCTGGCCTGCTACTTCACCTATTTAATTCTTTTCTTCATGAGCTCTGGGATAATCCAGGCTCTTCATTAACTAATAACTTCTTGACTTAGTCTCCATGAATCAGCTAAGCTCAAAATTTCTTCATCAAATAATATATTAGTTATTATATCATATCAACATATCAAATACCGTACATAAACCATTCCTCCCCATTTCTGATTGGTCAAAGGTCCCCATGGCCACGTGGTAAAGGCGTAAGCAGGTCTGAGAGGCCCAAGGCAGCACCTCAAACTCAGACCCCTGATGAAACACAACCATAGTGGATTCAGAGCCTCCAGAAGCTCCTTCTGGGGCCCTACCCCCCGGGACCCCAGACCCTTGGCCCTACTACCTAAAGGATGGAAGAGGATCAGAAATGAGGTCTACCTCTCTCAGGAGACCCTAAGAGACACCGTGCCTTGAGGTCTCCCAAAGACAGAAAGGAAGGAGCCTGCTCTGGCTCCAAGGGATAAAAGGATGCAGGTGAAGGCACAGGAAGGGGTAGAGAGTGGGGGAGGGGAGGGCCAGAGGGGCACCCACAGGGAGGGAGTGGATTAGAGGGGGAGGAGCAGAGAGGGCCTGAGGTGCTGCTCTGCCCCCTAGGGCTAAGGAGATGCAGGAGAGGGAATGGGAAAGTGCAAAGAGAGGGGGAGGGGTGGGCCAGAGGGGCACCCACAGGGTGGGAGAGGAGCACAGGAGGAGGAGCAGAGAGGCCCAGAGGTGCTGCTCTGCCTCCAGCAGGGGCAAGATGGAGTTAGCCTGGAAGGGGCCTCACAAGGTCATCTAGGAAAACCTTCTTTTACAGGGGAGTTAACTGAGGCCCATGGAGGGGAACGGGCTTGCCCATGGTCATGCTTAAGATCATAGATCTAGCTCCCAAAGCAGGTGATACTGCCCCCTGTGGGGCGCTGGAAGGATCCATGGGGATCGTAGTGGCCTAGGGTGCAATTGGGGGGCACTGAATAAAAATAAGGGGGCAGTGGAAACATAAAGAAGGGAAGTAAATCGTTTTCGTTTTTATTTCTTTATGAGGTAATCGGGGTTAAGTGATTTGCCAGAGTCACACAGCTAGTGAGTGTTATGTGTCTGAGATCAGATTTGAACTGAGGTCCTCCTGACTCCAAAGCCAGTTCTCCATCGACTGCGCCACCTAGCTGCCCCAAAAAGAAAATTTTGAAAAACCATTCGTACATGTTCCAACTATTGTTAAAGTCATAGTGATTACGTTATTTTCCAAATGAACACAAAAAATGCAAGTTGTAACTGATTGGTAGTCAAGTCCACTGACAGGTCTGAACAAGCAAATGTTGGCAGGCGAGGATGTTGAACAACCTCAGGTAGTCCAGCAGGCATCTGAGTAATATGTGTATTTAATGAATTGTTTACAATATACTATATGGTTATATGGTGCAATATTGTATCATCAAAATTTCAATGCAGGGGAAAAAAACCGTGAATTTAAAATAAATTATTAAATTTAAAATGCATCTTTTTTAGAAAAAAATTTTTATATATTTTTTGAAATGACGCAAATTTAAAAAAAAAATAAAGGTTTAGGAAAATAGATTTCCAGGGGAGCGCTGAGTAATGTTTTTTGAAAAGGGGCAGTAATCCAAATAATTTTGCAAACATCTGATGAAGAACTTGAGCAGACCTAATGGTCATCTTTTAAACCTGTTCATTTTACAGAGGACGAAAGTGACGTCTAGAGAGGTCAAAAGATGACCTATGGTCATCCAGGGAATTAAGCAGAGACAAGATTGGAATCCATTTTTAGTAATGACATGGACAGCGACAGAGAGACAGAGACAGGGACAGAGAGAGAGACACACACAGAGAAAGAGGGAGAGAAAGACAGACAGAGAGACACATATACACACAGCCTGTTAGAGAATTGATGATGCCTGCCTCTCCACTTCCCGAAACTGGGAATCTCCTTCACACTGAATACGTGTAGCTGCAGCCTCAGCTGTGGGCCAGAGGTTAGGGCCACAGGGCTCACTTGCCCTCTAAAAGAGATTGGAAATTTTTTTTTTAAAAAAGCGGAGAAATATTGGACTGGGATGAAGGAGCCCTCGCCTGTTTGCACAGAAGCCACCTCCTCCACTCAGTGGCACAGCCCTTTGCTAGATGCTCTCCCATCTATGTACTTATTAACAAGCTCTCCCTCAGTGCTGCCAGGCTGCCAGACACTAAACTAGGCACCAAGATCCCCATACAGAAGGGAAACAGGACCCGCCCCCAAGGCCCTTCCATTCTCCCATGGGGATGCTCTGGCAAAGAGAAATAAAGACAAACATTCCTCCCTGCACTCCTCCTCTGGGGGAAGGGAAGGAGGCCACTTTGGGAGCCTCCTCCTGTCCAGGTAAGAGGGGCACAACTGCTAGTTACTCTCTTGGGAGCATGAACACAGGCCTGGCATTTTGGCCCCTTTCTGTCCCCAAGGGTTGGGTGACATTGGGCAGCACATTGACCTTTTTAATTTGTTAATGTGCCTCAGTTTCCTCACCTTTCAAATGGGAGCCTTTGCCTACGGAAGGAGCCATTCTGGCTGTAAAATGCCATGACTTCTGAACGCAATTTTACTCTTTTAAATGACACAACTTTATAGTGGTATCTTCTCTTTGGTAATCAGTTAAGTCTGTCTTCTTTTCTATAGTCAATCAGCAAGTCCTCATGAAGCACCTACTATGTGCCAGGCACTGTGCTAAGCTCTGCTATTGCAGAGGACACAATCCCTACTCACAAGGAGATAATATTCCAATGGGGATGACAAAATACTTCTAACAATAATAATAATAATAATATCCACAGTATAACTACAAAGAGTATAAATACATATAAACACATACATACATATATAGTAGTTGGCGAAAGAGGACACTAGCAGGTGGGGGGTGGGAATCAGGAAAGGCTTCATGGGGAGGGCATTGCAGGCATGGGAGACAGCCAGCGCAAAGGCATGGAGGTGGGAGATGGGGTGTTGTGAGTGAGGAACACAGAGGGAGCCAGTTTGGTGGAACAAAGGGTGCAGGAAAGGAAGGGATGTCCAATGGAGCTGCAGAGGCAGGTTGGGGCCACTTTCTGAAGGGCTTTCAAAGCTAAACAGGGGAGTTCCTTTTTCATCCTAGAGGAAAGAAGTACATTTTGGATCAAAGATATTTCTACATGTGGCCCTGAGCTGAAAGTCTGGCTTAACAGGGACAGCATTCCCTCTAGAGGTCTTCTCACTAACCCCGCTTTGTTTGGCTTCTCTATGGGAACATCATTGTTTGAGTCATGTCTGGGTCACTGAAGGACACATAAAGAACCCTCTAGTCCCTAGCAAGTACTGAGGCTACGAATACATTGAGCATAGGATGGATTTTATTTAACCCACAAAAAACATAGAAGACTCACCTCTCACAGTGTAACCAGTCAAAACTCTTCTCCTTCCCTCTCTGGTGAGTCTCTAGCATTTTTCAGGGACTTATGTGGCCCTATGGGAAGCCAGGTAGGGTTGTGGTAGATAAGCGTGTTGAGTCTGGAGTTAGGAAGAGACATCTTCCTTGGTTCAAATCCAAACACAGGCACCTACTAGCAGTGTGACCCTGGGCAAGTCCCTTAACCCTGTTTACCTTAGTTTCCTCATCTGTAAAATGAGCTGGAGAAAAAAATGGCAAACCATTCCAGTATCTCTGCCAAGAAAACCCCAGCTGGGCTCATGAAGAGTCGCACGTGACTGAAAGGATTCAACAACAAATATGATCCTATAAAAGACCAGCTCCCATATACTCCACCTTCCAACTTCTTTGCTTTCTACCATCATCCAGTGAGTAGATGTATCGAGGGTTATGGTGGTAAATATTTAACAACTAGCTCTCCAGGTGTGTAGGGGAGATGTGCACAGAACCCAGTTTTAGGTTTAACCTGTATTGCTAACATATTTTCCTTTACTCTCTTTAGTCTCGACCGTGAAAAAAGCAAGACACAGTGCCCTGGTTTGTTCTGTTTCCCAATTTCCAAGGTAGCAATATTGAAATGAAAATTTAAAATGCGCTCCAGCACACCCCTGGATATATCCACAGTAATGCTGACAAAATGGACCAGGATTTCTATAAGTGGAAGTCATGAGTAAAGACTTTATTGCTATATAATTAGCTCCAAGATGCTGAGAGTCCAGGAACATAGGACGGACACCCAGTTCAGTCGTCATCCACAGCAGAAGGTTATCCTATTTAGAAGCTGCTTCCTTCATGTCACTCTGATGCTATGAGCAACACATTTGCTTCAGTGGTTCCTCTGTCTAGGCACGCCAGGACACTTCAAATCAAAAGTGCTTTGAATGAGATTTTAACCTAATTCAGCCAAATGTATTTGCGAAGTAGACACCTTATAGACAAACATTAATTAGATGTCTGTTAAAGCAAAGACTATCTAAAACTGCATCTACTGGAGATGCCCTAGACACTCCTTCCTTGACCCTTCTACCATCCCACATCCCTCTTGCCTTTCATTTTTAAACATTCCCAAAAGGTTGGCTTCCCCCAATGTTTCCATTTGCTCACCCCCCCTATCTCCTCTAGGTTCCTCCCCCAAAGCGATACAAAAACTGCTTTTTTGAGTCCCTGATGACCTGCTAATCACCAAAGCTGATGACCTGATCTTTAAAAAACTAACTTGAACCGATTCTTTTTGCTTTTACAGCACCAATCTTGCTCCCAATGCCTCTTCCCC
The DNA here is from genome assembly GCF_003287225.1 of Phascolarctos cinereus. Lineage (NCBI taxonomy): Eukaryota > Metazoa > Chordata > Mammalia > Diprotodontia > Phascolarctidae > Phascolarctos > Phascolarctos cinereus. The sequence continues at coordinate 393,999 of NW_027555458.1, forward strand.
TCTCGCCTCCCGGATAACTATTCCCCAACAAATGATATTTTACAAGAGAAAAAAAAAGGAAAAAGCAGAAGAGACTGTTAAAAACCAGGAAAACGGATCCATATGGTCTCTTCTTTGTAGAAAAAATAAGTGTTTTATTGAAAACCTGATAATGAAAACCACCTCCTACACTTGGCTCCTCTTAATTTACAGTCAAATTCATTTATTTCAATGAATAAAATATGATTTTCTCCCTATCTATGATTACCCATCAACATAGCTCCCCTACTGTCCCACAATCCCACAAAATATCTAATGTAAGAAAAAACAAGTAAACACATTGGCCACATCTGGAAGCCACGTCCAGGAAACCATAATTGGTTCAGAATCGATCCTTGCCTTAGTCACAGCTCTGAGGTCTTTCAGACCTCTCTGATGATCAGTATTGTGTTAAGCTATCACACTGCTCCTCTAGTTCTCCTCACTTCCCTCTGCATCAAGTTATAGGCGGATCTCCATAGCTTTCCGAATCCCCATAAACTGACTTTTTTCTCAGTCCCCATTCTCCATGGCCCCGCTGCAGCATCGGACACCCCTGACCATCTCTTCCTCCCTTGGCCTTATAGACACCACCTTCTCCTGGTTCTCAACCTACCACTCCCCAATGGATGCTTCTTGGTTTTTTTGTAGGGCTAATCATCATCTTCCAGACCTCTTAAGATGCTGCCTCTAGCCTCCCTTGAGAATCCCTTGAGGATCTTCTCCACTCCTTTAGCAGCTTCACCTAACACCTCCCCACAGATGATCTCCTTCAGAGCTCCAGCCCCATAAGGCCAAAGGTTTTCAGGACATCATCACATAAGCATGAGCCCAGCATGTTTCCCACAGAGCAGCTGTATCCTCTGACATCACTATTCCTTCCAATGTCCCCTCTTCAAAGCCTTAACAATCTTCCTCCTCTCTCACTTCTCACATCCCTGTCACTTACCAACTCTGACTCTTCCCTCCTCCCTGGGATAGACATCTCGCATGTGTCTCCTCCTCTCTGTTCCTGCTGATGACTGTGCATCTTCTCTTCGTGCTCCTCATGGACTACTGCAATAGTCCAGACTCTCCCCCATGCAACGCATCTTGCATGCCAATGCCAGACTCATGTTCCTTGTTGATACATCTGGTGGTGGTTTTGCTCTGCTCAAAAACTTTCCATGGCTCCCTATTGCCAATTGAGTCAAAGAAGCATAACCTCCTTTCCTGGCATTCAAACCTCTGCAATCTGGCACATCCTTATCTTTCCTGCCTTATCTCAGGCCACTCCCCAACAAGCTAGCCTAGGATTCAGCCAAATTGGACTCCTCTCTTTTCTTGGAACCCCCCTACCCTTTCCCGCCCCCTCTCTGCCTTTGCTCATATTGTTCTCCATGGCTGGACAGCATCCACACACACACCCCCTCCCTGCACTGCCCTCTCCTCCCTTCACCTGTTCAATTCAATTCCTATCACCCTGCAAAGTCCCATTCGAAACTTACCTCCTCCCCACTGACCTCCTGCAAATGGAAACGTTGTTTTGCTTGCAAGCCCCAGCCAGCTCTTTTCTTATATATGCCTCTAGGACACTAATCAGGTACCATTTTCAACATGACAGTTATCTCTGGGTCTTACCCTAAGAGAGTCGGCCTCAGGGTGGCAAGCCTGATTGCAGTGTCAGAGGGATCTGAAGTCTTCCCAAAGTGTCCCACCTGAATGCTACCTCCCAGCTTTGTTGGAAGGCTTCAGCATCCAGCTTGTGGGCGAGTTTGCCAGTGTGTGTGAAAGTGATTCATAGGAATGATTTCAGTGAATCTTCTACCGTGAGGAGGTCCGTGCCGGGAGCAAATAATGGTAGCTTGTGGCATCTTCTCTCATGTGAGATGCAAGACTCTGGGGCTGTGGGCAGGGCAGACAGTTCAAGCAAATCTGTGTGGAGTCTCATCAGTGGAGTAAAGGGAAACACAATGCCAAAAGAGCAGGAGGTCCTTTCCCACTGAGGGTCTTCCCTGGAACTGGGGCTTTAGACATGGCTGGTCCCGAATGAAGACCGGAAATCCTAACTGCCAAAGTCATCTGGCCATGGAGGCCAAAGTCACTGAGGTGCCTGGAGCAAGTCACATGACGTCTTAGAGACCCAGGCGACTCTCTGAGACTATCCCTTGCAGAGTAACAGGCCAGGGAGGTGTGTGGGAAATCCCGATGGACTGGTTCTCAAAATGCCTACAGTTTATTGTGGGGGACACAAGTCACACACTGCTTAGGACTCAGCGACCTTTTGTGGCATGATCAAAGGAGTACAATCCAGTGTAGAACAGAAAGGGTGAGGGGCTTTAGAGCAAAGGAGGGATTAGCTAAGTGAAGTCAATTCAACGGTCATGTGTTCAGCTACCAGGCTGGGATGTGCAGGTCACTGGCCTGCTGTTGGGTAAGGTGAGGAAGTGAAATGAGGCACCGTCTCTGCCCTGAAGGGCCTTCTGACAATCTGCGGGTCGAGTGTGGTGGAGGCTAAGACATGTGCCTGTATGTATGTATAAGTACATGTATATATAATCAGCTCTGTGACAGGTTCACGATCACATACTCTCTCCATGCTTAGCAGATGGACTTTGTGAGTGGTAGTAAAGAGAGACAGACAGACAGCCACAGAGACATTAAGACAGAGGCAGAATCAAAGAGAGACAGAGACAGAGAGACAAAAAGGAAGAGAGACAGATATTGAGACAGAAAGAGACAGAGTCAAAGACAGAGAAGGAAAGAATAATCATTTCAGAAAACGTAGCAATAACACATCAGTCTGGAGTGGCTTGGGGAAAAACGACTTTCATGAGAAAATATGTCTTCTAAGTCCCCCTGTCTAGCCTTTGAGAATCGCTGTGGCCCACACAGGTGCACACACGCGTGTGCGGGCACATACACACACACACACATGATTCCCTGGCCCCCTCACCATTCCTCTTCCCCCACCCTCCCATGCCCCAAGGGGAGCTGCTACCTTGTCCTCTCAGCAGGCACCTTGACTGTTCCTTCCACAGTAACCACACAGCTCATTGCTGGGCTGGTCCCTGAAGCCTTTCTCCAGCTTGGTAGAACCCATCAAAGCCCGGTCCTTGGGCATGGGTACCAAGAACACCTCATTCCCCATCCCTTCTTCTCCTGTGCTGTTGTATAGACTAGGCTATGAGAAGTGTCCAGGCATGCTTGGCAAGTTGAGAGGAAGTAGGAAGGCCCTGTGGCTAGGGGCATCAGAGTCAGAGGCAGCGGCCCATGTGAGAGACAGTGCTGAATCTGAAGTTACAGGACCTGGTTTCAAATCCTGGGTCTGCCCCATATGTTCTGTGTGGCCTTGGAAATATCACTTAACCTCTCTGGCCTCAGTTTCTTTATCTGTGACACGAAAGAGCATCACTGGATGACTGTGACCCTATAGTCTCTAGGGTCCCTTTCAGCTTTGACATGCTCTCATCCATAATGGCTTCATAAAGGAGGTGGCATTTAAGCTGGATCTATTTTTTCTCCCTCCCGTTTTCCCTCCTCCACTACCAAAAACATCAGCAGAGCCCTTGTATCACACATGCACTCAAGCAAAACAAATCCTTGCATTGGCCATGCCCAAAAAATGCCTGTTGCACACTGTACTTTGAGTCCCCAACCTCTGTCAAGAGGTGGGCAGCAGGCTTCATCATTGGGCTTCTGGAATCATGGCTGGTCATTGCCTCAAGTTCTTCCAAAGCTGCTTGTCTTTGCAACCTCCTTTCTGTCCTGTCCACCATTCTCCCGGTTGCACTCACTCCCCTCTGCATTCCGGCACAATACTATCCTATCACAAGCACATATCATCACTTATTCAGCTGTTCTCCAATTGACAGGCACCCTGCCAGAGGCCAGTTCTTTGCCCCCACAAAAGGAGCTGTTGTCAATTGATTGGCGCCTATGGGTCTTTCCCCTCTTACCCAGAAGATGAGGAAGACAGATTGGTCAGTGCATGAATTGATGGAGAGTATGTGAGAAGTGCCAAGAGAATGATTTTTACACTAATTTTACATTTGGTGGCTACCAAGGAGAATCCCACTGGCTTTGGGGCCTAGCTTTGCTTGCAAGAGGCCATGTCTGCTTTCCAGAAAGATCCCTCCCCATGTTGGCACTTGCTTCCTTTTGTGAAATCTTCTGATACCTGAGCCTTCCATGAGGCACCCAGCCTCATTGTCACCTCCCTGTCTCTGATATCAGGAGTCAGAAAGCAGTCCAATGCAGCAGATCAAGGCCCTGGGCTGGATCGAGTCTCAGGGATGCTCCTAGGGACAGACTATCTTTAGGATGGGGGTCAGCTTGTGGCATTACTTTGGAAAGGCTTGGGTGGCTATACAGTCCACTGTCTTCTGGTGGGTCAGGCATGTGGGGAAGGATGGGAGTGCAGCCTTCATTGCTAAGACAAGGCCCTAGCTGTGTCTGACCCAGTTCTGAGTGACCAGAGAGCTGGGGGAGCTAAAGCTGATGAGAGGCTTCTCCATCTGGCAGCCATGCTGGTTATCTCTGTGCTGCTGTCTCTGCCTTCCCCTCTGATTTCCTCCCCCACGTGGCCTTTTAACTGTCCAACACTCACTTGGAGGAAAGAAAATGTGCCCATAATAAAGAATGATTGCTCATAATTAATTATCAGTGGCTTATCTGGCTCTGGTGAAGGCCTCCATGTCACAG
>NW_027555458.1:398799-503132 GCF_003287225.1 Phascolarctos cinereus
AATGGACGGGATGGCCGGGCACCAGAAGAGATCAGAGAGATCAGAGGAGCTCCCCTTTCTCTTGCGGTTCTGCAGCCTTCATGGATGCTGCTCCCTCTCTTCCCAAAGAATCATGGACTTTGGGAACTGAAAGGGAGAGCCATCCAGCCCACCCCAGCCCCAGAGGAGGAGAAGGTGCCTGGCAAATGGCCATCTAGCCCCTGCGTGGGGAGAGGTTTCACTGCCTTATTAAGATGAAGCCTCTGTGTGTGACCAAGTGGTGTTGAGGAAGCTGTTTTTCAGTACAACATAACTGTTTGTATGTTCAGATCCAGAAGACGGCACATCAGTTAGTAAGTGCGTGCAGACTCCCAGAGAGGATGGACCATCCGATAAATATAACACTTTATCATTATCTTACGTGACGAAGGACCACACCATTGATGTATGTGGTGAGCAAAGGAAAGTACGCATGAACAGCAGAAGGCGAAGGCCCTGGAGGCCCCAGCCAGCAGCCTGCTCCCAGGGCCAATCTGGGACACACCCCAGCTTTCAGCAGCCAGTGTTTGCTTGTGGACTGGGCAGATGTAGGGAGACTTGCTGGCCCCCCACTTCCGAGGGAAACACATGGTCTCTGTTTCGGCAGAGGGTACCTTGTCATGACCACCAGTGGAAAAGATTCTTACTGTGACTACTAGGAAGCAGGCTAATGGTTCCTTCTGAGACTTGGCTGTTGTTCATATGGTTTGCTCTATTTGACTAATAAAGTTGGATTGCACGTGTGGAGAGGTTTCAGTGTTTAGTCATTGAGGAAAGGGTGTAAGTAAGTAGTGTCTCTGCCTTAAAGGTAAATTGGCTAGAAGCATGCATCATGCGTGCTATCTGGCTTGGAAACTTCCAGTGTGCAGGAACTAGCCAGTTCCAGGGACCACCCCTTCCACTCCCATGGAGGCCAAATCCCCCCTTGCAATTTCCAGCCATCCCACCTGCTTGACTCCCTGGGGTCAAAGGAAACAAGGGTCATTCTTCTCCCACAAGACAGCCCTCCAATGAGAGCTGCCCATCCTCACTGAAGAGGGTGAGCAGGTCACACTGCTTAACCTTTCTCCGCGTTCACTGTCCCCATCTGCCCAATACAGGACTTGAGGCCCTTACCCACCCTGTTTTGCCACTGCATGGACTCTGGCCAGCTCACCAAGCCCCTTCCCTCTCTGTTCCTCTCGTGCATCCCCATGGATCTTTGCTCTTCCCCTTCTTCTCCCTCACCCCCCTTTCTGTGTGTATGGTGTGTGTGTGTGTGTGTGTGTGTGTGTGTGTGTATGTGTGTCTGTGTGTCTGTGTTGGCCTGGGGGAGGAAGTGAGAGCCTAGCAGTCTCTAACAGTGTTTCAGGGGAATAACCAGAGAAGTGTAGCTGGGCATGCTGGGCCACAGGAGAGGCCTATCCAGAGTACCACTCTTGGAGCGCCCTTCTCCATCTGCCAGGTGTCTAAGTGGGCTGAAATAAAACTCCTTGAGGGCAGGGATTGCTTGAGGTTTACCCGTGGGTCCCAACGATTAGCACAGTGCCTGGCAGAGAGAGTGTGCAGCCTCTCTCCCTGTTGTTCTGAAATGAAGGCAACGATAAATTAACTTCACAAACTTTTTTTTTATTCTTTTTTATCTGCTTTCACTTTAACAATATATATTCTTCTGTTGTGGAATTTCAAAACTATCTTAAGTATATGTGTATATATGTATATTTTTTTCCACTTCATAAACTGCAGAAGGGAGACTCTGAGAAGAGTCCCAGGAGAATCCAGACTCCTTTAATACCTGCAACAAGATGAGAGCCAAAAAGCAGTTAGGCAAGTGGTAGTTGTCAGAAAGTCCAACTCTAGAACCGCAGTAACCATATAGAAAATCACAGACACAACATAGGACAGACACCTACATGACCATCTAGACGTGACAACAAACACATGACAAATGGAGAAAGATCACTTTTGTCTTTGTTCTTTTGCTTTTTGTATATCTAGCACTAACTGAAAGGAAAGAGTTTTAGGAACCTGGAGAATTCTGGCCTGGCTCTAGGGATGGCTGCAGCTGGAAGGGGGGCAGGGCAGGAACCATGATGCACCTTCTGTGGAAGGAAATTCTCAAATTCCAAAAGACTCAGCTTTAGGAGATGTGGGCAGGAAATCTCAGGCAAGATGGCTGCTTGCGGTCCCCTATGGGTGGAAGCCCTCTTGGTTTTCACCTGCATTTTTACCTACGCCTGGGCTCAGAGTGAAGGCATTTGGGAGAAGGGGAGGGCAAGCTCCTGAGGTGCTCATGGCAATACTGCTGGGGAGCGACAGGAGTCAGGATTGCCAGGCCAGCTTCCTCTCCAGGCAGGGATGCTCAGCCAGGAACAGAGGCACACAGAGACACACAGAGACATACAGAGACACACGAGATACACACACAGAGACACATAGGCACGTGGAGCTCAGGCCCTTACTTAGCATGGGGAAATGGGAAGTTACTGACCACATTTCCACTCTCCTTAGCGGTGGCCTCGTAAATCTACTTCTGGGTCTGGCATCAGTTGGGCCCACAGTTGGTGGACTGGCACTCTGGGCATGGGTAGAAGCAGCCCAGGAAATCTTCTTCCAGGCAGTCACAGAGGTCTTCTCCATTCAGATTCAGCCTGCCTCTCTGGTCGTACTTCTTCATACCTTTCTTGCCTTGTGGGAGCTTCCCAGGTGGTTGAGCTGAGTGGGGACCAGCTTTGTCATAGGACCCGGCTTGGCCAGCAAGACCCCAGGGGCGTGCTTGACCAAGGGAACAAGCTCAGCCACGGGGACCAGCTTGACCACGGCGGCCAGTATTGCCACAGGGGACCGCTGCAGGGCGCTTGGCTTTTACCTCCCCACAGGTTGGATTCTTCTTCTGGACTTTTGCTTTCTTCTTGGCCTCAACTCTGATCTGATACTCCTCTTTAACCACCTGCTTCTTGGACTACTTCTTCTGCTTCATCATAAGGCGTGCCGATTGCCTCACAGCCACATCCTCCTTTTTCTTACGCACTTGAGAACGGGTAATCGTTTTCTGTGACTGGAAGGCAGTTTCTCTTGTTGCCTCGAGGACTCTTGGACGTGGCTGCAGGACCTTGGAATGGACAGCAGGCACATAGGGTCACTGGAGGCAGGTGTATGCATACTGTTGCGGATGTACATTGGATTCAGGGACCAAGGAAGCCCAGAGGCTGAGGGCACTGTCCAGGCAAGGAGCCTGGGCTGGGCCTCTGCAAAAGGGGAGTTCCTTGACCACCTTTCCAAAGGAGGGAGAAGGAGGATGGGAGAAACCAGACTGCGAAGGTCACGTGAAAGGAAGAGTCAGGCCACATCTCTCTCTCCTTTGTTTGTTCTTTCCCTGCTCCCCAATTCTCATTCCCCGACCTGGCTTCAGCTCTGTATCAGGACCATCAAAGCAGCAGACACTAAGGCCTGAATGGGGTCCCCTGTCCTCTCCACAAATCTCCTCTTGGTTTGGGTCTCTCTATCCCCCTGTTGCCCTGGTTCCCTGGTTTCGGTCAGCCGTTCTCCCAGCCCTGGGCGGAAAAGCCAGCCTGTTGCTGCTTCCTCCTCCTCCTCTTCCTCTATTTCTGCCTTACTCCAATCATTCTAGGCCATCATGTGGCCCATTGCTGCTGCTCTTCTGGAAGCCCTGCTCTGTGGCCTACCAGCTCTCCTCTATCCTTGACCTTTTCAAACAACATTTCCTCCACCCCCTTAACTCTAAGGGAAACCTTAGCCATCAGAGTTGGGAGGGGGTAACCATGCTTTCTCTGGAGCAAGGTAGGAGGAGGTGGGGAGAAAGCTTACCTTGGTGGCCCCCTCCCCAGCTCCCCCAGCTTCTCTCCTATTCAAAGCAGAGCCATGGGGCTGGGGCAGGGCCTTCAGCAGATTAAGCTACTCAGCCTCCATTGCCATGGGCTTGGGGAGGGCAGGAAAGACCTGGTCTCCTAGAAGAGAGGGCAAAGGAGATGAAGAGACAGTTTTCAGATAAAGCAATGGAAGCTCTTCAGGCAAGCTGGGTTAGGGACTGGAGCTGTGATCTCCTTGTCCAGGGGGAGAAAACTCCCCCTTACTCCTCCCTCTGGAGGCCGGCACTTTCTCTGCACTTAGTCTTAGAGATTTCCTTAGAGCAGAGGTGGAACAGTTCGCTGAGGTGGGGGAAACCCAAAGCAGATTCAAATGGAATTGGGAAATGCTGAGCAGAATAAACAACAGACATCAAAGTAGAGAATGCTCATTTCTGCCTTTCTAAGTCAATTTGGCCCTCAGGGAACCTTTTTTATTGGAGGTTGAGGCCCCTGGCCTGGGGACTACTGAAAGGTGGTAGCTTGCCCAAGGCCTGACTTGCTAACATGTGTTTTGGGGATTTGAGGCCATACTGATTTATTATAAGGGAGGGCTTGTACTCAGAAATGGGGCGATGGATGGGGGTGATAACAAATGGGGGGAAACAGTCTATTTCTTCATCGAAATTAACTGAAGTGCACGGGGTCAGACAGCAGGTTTAGATGGTATGTTCCATCCCATAGGTTTGTACAAGCCAGTGTTTCCATTCGGGGAGTGAAGGGGAGGGGTTTATCACCTGACAAACAAAGAGCAAATTTAATTTAAATGTTCACATGGGAAAGAAAATGTGCAGAGGGACAGGCAGGGCCATTTTGTCACTGCTTGGTTAAACACAACATCTCTTCCTTTCAAAACACCAGCATTTAACACAGCTCTGAGTTCAGGGCTGTCCTCAGGCACTTGCTAGTCATGGGACCGAAGTGAAGCCATGTCACCTGTCTGCCTCAGTTTGCACAACAGTAAAATGGGGCTAAGAACAGAACCTGCCTCCCAGGGCTGTGGTGAAGCTCAAATGAGCGACATGTAAAGGACTTTAGCATACTGCCTGGCCCATTGTAGGTGGGAAGATAGGCTTCTTCCCTTTTCCTTCCTCCTTCCCCTGGGTTTTGTGATGGTTCAGTCCACAGGAACAGAAAGATCTGAAACCTTTCCAAAGGGGAGGCTGGAAGCAAGGCTCCCTAACTTGACACTTTGGGATCTAACTCCTAAGGGCAAGTTAGCATTTCCTTCCTCTTTGAGTGAAAACCAACATGATTCTGAGAGGGGTGTCTTGGGCCTGGCCAAAGTGGCACTGGGGTATAAGGTCCAAAAATGGTGAAGAAGGCCTGCCAGGACCCAGTGGTCATGGAGACCCTCCCTCTCTGGAAAAAGGCCCCACCCCTTTCATCTGGGCCCTTCACTGAGAATCCTCAGCTGCTGACTGAGCCCCTCCAGAGGCAGTGAGCAGGGGCAGAGCTGGGCAGAGAGGCTCAGAGATAGAAGCCCCTGCCTCTGGGGCAAGGACAGGAGCTGGGCTCAGACTGGGACTGTCTCCAGGGCCTCCCTACAAAACAGAGAGCTCTCTAGGGGAGTGAGGGAGAGGAGGAAGGCCTGGGCAGGACAGTGCGCTGAGTGGCTACAGACACCAAGGGCCCTGGCCCCCAGGGGTCTTGTCACCCACCGCATCTGGGCTTTCATTGGTAGGGGTAACTTGCCTTTGGAGTCTGCTGCCAGCTAAGTCTTTGTCTTGGACAAAGCTGGAACAAAAACAGACACACGTGCAAATGAGTGATATTTCTGCCAAGCCAAGAGAGCCACAACAGGGAGCTCCCCTGCCCTAGGGTGGTTCCCTGTCTGAGAGACCACAGAAGGGCCCACAGCCAAGAGTGCACACTCTTCTTGAGGACTGCAAAATCGGCAGGTAGAGGGTTCCTACTCTGTGCAAGGCAGTGGGTGAGGTAGGTCCTGTGGAGCCAAAGAGAAGAACAAAACCGTCCTGGCCTTCAGGGAGCTTACATGATGCTGGGGTTACCACCTGCCCTCGCCTGAGGGAAGAGAAAACCTATGTCCTCAGAAGTCATGAGTGAGTCCAAATGTTCAGCTCCCAGATGTCCATTAATCCACGTGCTGAGGCATGCATTCTTTGGGCTCTAATGTTCCACTTCAGTCAGTTAGAGATCACCGAGTCCTACCAATTCATTTTTTACAAGGGGAAACTGAGGCTCTGAGAGGCTAAATGCTATCCTTGATCTCATAAGGTTCATTCATTGCAGGACTGGGCCAAAACCCAGATTTCCTGATTCTCAGTTCAATGTTCTGTGTGCCTTTTACTGGGTAGATTGAGAGGAAGGGGGGTTGAGGTCTGGGGGAGGACGATCAGCCTGTCTCTTCCTACCCTAGTCCTGGACGGATGGACCCTCTCTAGGACTCTTTGTACAGGGGCAGCTAGGTGGTGCAGTGGATAGAGCACTGGACTCGAAGTCAGGAAGCACCTGAGTTCAAATCCCGCCTCAGATCAAACAGTTGACACTTACTAGCTGTGTGACCCTGGGCAAGTCACTTAACCCCAAATTCCTTAAAAAAAAAGTCCGTTTGTGCAGTCTAAGGGCGCAGCAGGTACACAGACATTTTAGGGGGTTCTTGGCAGGAAGCCAAGGGGAAAAGGTGGCTGAGGGGAGGAGTGAGCCCCCAGTCAGCAGCTAAGGCTCCCTTTCTGCCCAGCAATACACAAGGGGTCACTTACCTCAGTGGTGGTCCACCTCTCTCAAGCTAAGCCCTAGGGTCATCAGGGGGTCTCTTTACCTACTTCCTTATTCATCAGTAAATAACATTTCCACCTATTTTTCCATGATTCACCTAAATGCAGAACCCTCAGTCATTCATGAAATCTCATTTATATAACAATGAAATAAAATAATAATCACATAATATATCATATTATATTAAATTATCCCCTATTGAATGCCCTGCAGAAACCACCCCTCCCCATTTCTGATTGGCCAAAGGCCCACAGGGCCACTTGGTAAAATCCTTGTCATGCCTAAGAGGCCAAAGGCAGCACCTCGCACTCAGACTCCTGACGAAACACAACCATAGTGGCTTCAGTGACTCCAGAAGCTCCTTGTGGGGCCCTGCCCCCCCAAACCCAAGACCCTTGATCCTCCCACCTAGAGGATGGAGAAGGATCAGAAATGAGGCCTACCTCTCTCAGGAGACCCTCAGAGACACCCTGCATCTAGGTCTCCCAAGGACAGAAAGGAAGGAGCCTGCTCTGCCCCCTATGGATAAGGGGATGCTGGAGAGGGAATGGGAAAGTGCAGAGAGAGAGGGAGGGGAGGACCAGAGGGACACCCACAGTGATGGAGAGGAGCAGAGGGGGAGGAGCTGGGAGGGCTTGAGGTGTTGCTCTGCCCCTAGCAGGGCAAGACACAGTTAGGGCTGGAAGCGGCCTCACAGGGTCATCTAGGAAAGCTGCCCCCTTTTACAAGGGAGGGCTAATGCTTGCTTAGCATGCCCAAGTTAGCAGATGAATACTGGCATTCTCCAGCTTTGATTTTGATGGCCTCCCCCTAACCCTCTTTAGAACTGGAGAAACTGATGCCGAAGGTTGTGGGCGGCTTGTCCACTGTGGTTCCTTCTTATAAAAGGTGAAACTGAGCCCCAGCATCCCCAGAGGTGCCCTGTGAGGTGTAGACCAAATTTATCCAAGTGGAAACAGGTCCAGAGATGTCTGGTACTTCCCCAGTCACAATCCCAACTGGAAGCTTGCTACACTCACAGGCTCTTGGGGGTGGGGGTTGGTTAACTCAACAGGACATCTCTGCATTGCTGTCCTGGGTTGGGGTAGGGGAAGGGCAGAAGAAGCAGAATGCCAGTCCAGCCGTAAGCTCTGTAACCCTCCTTGGTGTTTGCCCCAGTAGTCCCTGCCAGAAAAGAGCCCGACATCCGAAGGGTGAGCGGCCTGGGGGGAAGCAGAGGAGGGAGAGGCCAATCAATGACTTGATCAACAATGTTTACCAAACTCCTACTGGTGCCAGCCAAGTGCTTTGTAATCAAGCAGTCAGTCAACAAACCTCGAAGCTCCTGTGTGCCAGGCGCTGGGCAGGGGATTCAAATACAAGCAAAAACAGCCCTACCCTTAAAGGGCTTACACTCTAATGGGGAAAGGCTCCCCTTACAGCAGTAGTGGAGCTTGGCTTTTTTAAGGAAAGCAATATCCATCTCTGAGTTGTACAGCAATATGAGTTGTTCTCTTATTGTTGTTGTCTCAAGGGATCTCTGTCCTGGGAATAAGAGAGAAAGGAGAGGGAGGCAACTAAGAGGAAGCCTGTGCAAGGACCAAGAATGGCCAAAAAGTGAGTACCCCAAGTACAGAAAATCCCAGGAAACACTAGGCATGAGGGGAGCCTGAGCTCTCGGAAGGAGAGCTTGCAAAGTGAGGTGGGACAGGAAGCTTGAAGTCTGAGCCAGTAAGGGAGGGGAAGGGAGAGATGGGAATGGGAGCAAGAGAAGGGAGAAGGTATTTCATATACCATCCAAAGGAAGGGAGCCAGAGAGACATGGAGAAAAAAGCCTGCCCCAACCAGAGGGGGGGCCATTAGTGCTGCCCCAAGGCCCCTGGATACAGAGAGCCTGCAGACATTAAGCAAATGGCATCCCTCTGAGAAGAGAAAGGTAGAAAAGAGTTCTGGCAATTAGGAGATCATGAAGACATTTACAGTAGGGGCCCCATGGATAGAACAAACCCCTCCTGGGAACAACCTTGGGGCTCTGTGCCAGGTCCTCTATGGAGAAGGGATTGAGGTAGGACACTAGTGTATTTGCTCTTGAAATAGATGTTGCCAACTTTAGAGTAGGGAAGAGTGAAGAAATGGAGATGCCCATAAACAGAAACCCAAAAGGGCCAAAGTAGACAGCTTGCAGGAGCCTCAAGTCTTTGGCCTGGAAAGAACTGAAAGCCAGCTTCTCATGTCCTACCTAAGACAAAATGAATCCTCTTTATGAAATCTCTGACAAGGGGCCATCCAATCTCTGCTTGGAGTCCTTCAGTAATGGGGAGCTCACTACCTCCCGACCTAGGTCATTCCTTTGAAAAGTTCTGTTGTTCATTATGTGAAGAGAAGCCTGCATCACTATAATCAATTCATTAAACAATCAATCCCAAAAATATTTATTAAGCACCTACTATATTCCAGGAGCTTTGTTTTTCCCCTTCATCCTTAGGTTTCTATTCTGAATCCACAACAAAATCTAATCCCTTTGGCCTATGACAGTCCTTCAGATTTATGACCACAGCTACCACTGCCTCCACTGTCTTCTCTTTTCAGAGTGGAATAACACCCACTTATAGATTTATGGAATTTAGAGCTGGTGGAGTCCAATCCCCTCTGCTTAAACTACAGGAAACAGGCCTAAAGAGGGAGTTCAGTGAATTGCTCAGGGTCACACAGGCTGTCAGGAGTTCCAGTTGAGGTCCTGACTCTACATTCATTCTACATACATCCTTCCACCACATGACTTTGCTCCTTTCACCTGTTCCTCACAAAGTGAGGTTTCCAGGCCCCTTACCATCCCTGTCTGTTAATATCCTTCCTAAATGTGGATCCCAGAAGTGAACATGATATTCTAGGTGTGGTCTGACCAGGACCACAGAGAGTTCTTTTGATTCTCTGCATGATTATTTTATCCAGCCCTGTGATATTACTAGTGTGGGAGCACTGCAACTTTAAGAACACTGCTGCTTATGTCAGTCGGCCAGGGATTACAGAGTTGTGTGGGACAGAGGGATTAAATGATTTGCTTGTGGTCACATGGCCAAGCCAGTAGGTAGGACTTGGGCCCAGGTCTTCCGGACTCCCAGATTGGTCCTGTATTATCTACCTCAGGCTCCATTGCATGCTTGTATTAATGCAACCTGAAATCACCCTAGCTAAGACAGCTACATGGCTAGGCCAGGAGCGCTGGACAAAGATGTCAAGTGTACACACACACACACACACACACACACAAGCACAAACACAAACATCTAACCTTCTCCTGATGGACAGGCAAGGAAAAGAGGGGTCAGAGCCCCAACCTTCCCAGAGGGGATAGAGATGCTACTCCCTTTCCCTCTGTGTCCCCTTTTGAAGCCCTCAAGGCTGAGCAGCACCACCCTTCCTTCCTGCTGCCCCCGCCTTAGGGATGCTGCCTCCCTTACAGAAGGGGGGAATGAGCCCCAGGGCAGCTGCTGCCCTTCTGCCTCCCTCCCTCCCTCAATGGCACAGGCTTAGAAGAGAGATGAGAAATAGGGTAGAAGCCAGTGTCTAGGGTCTCCACCAGGAACACAGGGAGTATATTGAGGTTTTGAGGCTGAAGGATGAAAGAGTGGTAGGAGGAGAGACAAAGGAAAGTAGGGAACTGTCTCTGCTGGACTGTGCTCTCTCACTTCCCTCCTGCTCTCCCTCTAGCACAAAGCCACCCATTCTCACAGAAACCGTCCCACATACTCAAACACACATACATACACATACACACACATTCACTCACAGTGGAAGACCTATATGTGTGGTCTCAGTCACTCACAGCCCTGTGCCCTCTAGGAGACCTCACTCTCTTGATATGCCATGCAGCTGAGTACTTGGTCCATGTGTCCTCTGGAAACTTGAGTCTCTGATGAATTTATTCTTATACAAAAGGACAACATAGGAGGATGACCCTTGGTCAGATGCTCCCCCTTGTAATGAACAGTGCAGATACCATCAAAGACCTTTCATGTCCCTGACCTTTTCTGCCCCCAACCCCACCCCTCCAGACAATATGAGAATTTCAGCATTAGTCAATCTACTCCCACCCACCTCCACCAGCAGTATCAGCTTTTCTGAGAAGCACACAGGTTCCCAAGGCTCAAAACCCAGTAGTTTTCTTGAAAAGTAAAGGAATGAACAATTGAATTAATGAATGCATGAATGAAAGAGCATAGGTTAAGTGCTTACTTACTATGTACCAAGAACCATGCTAAAAGCTGCCATTACAAGTATATAAAGAGAGTTAGTGCTCTGAAGGAACTCTCACTCTAATTGGGAAGACCAATGCACACAGAAAGGGTCACCTGCAAGGTGGAGGGAAAGGCCTGAGCCACTAAGGGCGCCACTGGTAGGGCAAGTGGCAAGGGCCAGGACTCCCTAGAACACATCAGGGAGCCTGCCTTGCAGAGTTGGGAGTCTGGAGGGGACTGCCTCTACCACTATTAAGAAGGTGGAGGGGAGCAGGCATAAGGGTCAGAATGGATCAGGGATTCAGGGCTCCCTTCAGCAGGGCTAGGGCATCGGAGCATTGAAAGAAAGGTTGGGAGATGGCACCCTGCTGGGCACCAGTTCACATATAGTTAATACAAATGAACAATTACCGCCAGTGGGCTATTTCCCTTCTTCCTCCTCCCCCACACGCTTGATAGTCACTGTGACTTGCAGTGTTGTCTTAGGTACGGGTCTGGAAAGTGGTGGCCAGTACTTGCTTCCCAACACTGGCCCTTCCATCCACAGCCTGTTTCAGTGGAGGGTGGCTTGCTTCCTACAATAAAACAAAGTCAAAGAATAAAAAAACATAGAAGGAAATATGACAAATCTCATCAGAAGAACAATTGATTTGGGAAATAGATGGAGGAGAGATAATTTAAGACTTATTGGACTCCAGAAACCCATGATCACAGAAAAGGCCTAGGCATGATTTTAAGAAATTATCAAAGAAAACTTCCCTAATATCTTAGATCTAGAGGGTAAAATAGAAATGGGGGGAAAAAATCTATCACCTCCTAAAAGAGATCCCAAAATGAAAACTCCCAGGAAAATAGCCAAATTCCAGAGCTCCCAGATGAAGGAGAAAATATTACAAGCAACCACAAAAGAAACAATTCAAATATCATGGAGCCAGAGTCAGGATCACACAAGAGTTAGTGGCCTCCATGTTAAAGGAGCAGTGAGTTTGGAATATGGTATTTGGGAAGGCAAAGAGCTAGGATTATAATGAAGAATAAACTATGTAGCAAAACTGAGTAAATCATTCAGGGGGAACAATGGAAATTTGATGAAATAGAAAAAGTTTAAGCATTCCTAAACACAAGACTAGAGAAGCAGAAAAACATAAACAGAAAAGAGAACTGATAAGGGATTCAGTAAGGATAAATTGTTTAGATTCCTCTATGTGGGGGTGATACATGTAAATGATAAGATCTTTATTATTATAAGGGCAGTTAGAAGGAGTTTACATAGTTAGAGGTCATCTGTGTGAGTTGATTATGTTGAGGTGACCTCAGAAAAAAATGAAGGAATGAGAAAGAGGAAGGTACTGTTTGAAGTAGGGAGGGAGAGATAGAATGGGGAAATTTTTCTCACATAAAAGACATGTGAAAAGAAAAGCATTTACAAGGTGAAATGGCGGGGGAGTTAGTGGGAAATGCTTGAACCTCACTCTCACCAGAATTGGTTCTAAGAGGGATGATTGTACATATACACACTTGGTTGCATATAGAAATCTCTCTTATCCAAAAGGGAAATTATAGGAGAAGGGGATAAGAGAAAGGGGGAATGACAAAAGGAAGACAGATTAAGGGAGGCAGTGGTTAGAAGCAAAACAGACCTTTGAGGAGGGACAGGATAAAAAGAGAGGGAGAAGAAGAAATGGAAGAAAATGGGATGGAGGGAAGTAAGCAGTTAGTAGTCATAACTATAAATTTGAAAGGAATGATCTCACCCATAAAACAAAAATAGAAAGCAGGATCGATTAGAAACCAGAATCCAACAATATATTGCTTATAAGAAATGCAATTGACACATAAAGACACAAACAGAGTTAAAAGAAGAAATGGGATCAGAATCTGTTAAGCTTCAGCTGAAGTAAAAAAGGCAGAGATACACATAGTAACCTGAGACAAAGCAAAAATAGACCTAATTATAAGAGTTAGTCAGGGAAATTATAATTTTAATAAAAGGTACCACAGATAATGAAGTAATATCAAAAAGCACATAGCAAGTTTCTCTGATAAATATCTCCTATCACAAATATATTTGGGAGTCAAATTTGTAAAAATTAGAGCCATGCCCCAATTGATGAGGACTCAAGAGACATTAGCAGGGAGCTTTCAGAAGAAATCAAAGCTTTTTATAGTGGTGAGAAAGGGTGTTTTAAATCACTAATTCTTAGAGAAATGAAATTGAAAACACCTGTGAGGTACCACCTCGCATCTATCAGAAATGACAAGTGCTGGAGGAGATGAAAGAAAATAAACATACTAATCAATCATTACTGGAGTTGTCTGCTAGTCTCAGCACTCTGGAGGACAATTTTGAATTATGCCCAAAAGACTATAAAACTGTGTATACCCTTTGACCCAGCAATACCACTACCAGGTCTGTATCCAAAGAAATCAAAAGAAAAGGAAAAGGACATTCTAGATCATAAATATAGATGTGTGTTTGTATAAGTATACATGTCTGTGTGCATATATGTATATATCTGTGTGTATGCATGTATATAGGTGCATATATATGTATGTACATGTGTGCATATATGTGTGTACATGCATACACACACACACACACATATATACAAACGCACACATATACATACAAAAATATTTATAACAACTCTTTTTGAGATGGCAAAGAATTGGAAATTGAGGAGATGCTCATTAATTGTGGAATGGCTGAACAAATTGTGGCATATGATTCTGAATGGGTACTATTGTGCCATAAGAAATGAACAGGGAAATGGTCTCAGAAAAAACTTGGAAGACTCATATGAATTCATGCAATGTGACATGACCAGAAACAAGAGATCATAGTGTACAGAAACAGCAGCAATGTTGTAATGATGATCAACTATAAACAACTTAGCTGCTCTGATCAATACAATGATCAAGACAATTCCAAAGGACTCATGATGAAAAAGTAGTATCCTCCTGTAGAGAGAGAACTGATGAATTTTGAATCATAATTTTCACTTTCTTTACTGTTCTTGTTTTATATATATATATATATATATATATATATATATATATATATATATATATATATATATGGTAATATGGAAAGAGGTTTTGGATGATTTTACATCAAGGATTGATATATTCTTGCCTCTCAGTGGTTGGAGGAGGAGCTAGAAGGAGGGAGGGAATTTGGAATTCAAAATTTAAAACAAAAAGAATGTTAATAATGAATAAACAATAATTTTTTAAAAAGTTATTCAGTGAAAAAAAAAGAAGATAGAGAGAGGAGAAGAAATGCCCAGACTAGATCCTCTCTAATGATTTTGACCTTTCTGGAGATTACCATCCAGTTTTAACCCTCAGGAGAAATTGTGTGGCTTGCCTTGATTTGGTCCTGCTGGAGACACAGCCTGCCTGTGTGTGCTAGGAGAATAGAGGGCCAAAGTAGGGGAGCCTACCAGATAATGTTTGGTTATAGAAAGTGAGAAGAAGTAGGAATCTGGCCTGGGCTGAGTGTAGCAGAAAGTGTTTGGAGTCAGGACTGGGCTCCATACCATTCCTCCTCTGTGCAGTGGTTCACATGGTTGGTTCAGAGCATGGATGTGTTCCCTACCTTTTCAGGCCCCAGACTCCTTGGCTTTTCAGTAAACTTTCCCATGTCTCTTATTCAATGTGAAATCTGACTACATATTCTTATTAAAACTAAAAGATTAACTTTCCTTCTCCAAGGGTACACCAACACTTTTGTAACTTCATTAATGAAATATCATTATTTTCTAAATGTTCTGTCTATTCACTTGACAACCTCCTCCTTCTCTCTGGGGTTAAAATGATCTCCAAGGGCCTCCTCCACTTTAAATCTATGAACTTTCAATTCTCCTTCCCTACTCTCTCCCTTACAGGGCTCTCTAGAGGTCACTGTCTCATTCATTAATTCTTTAGGGTTGAGTTGCCAGCCTCCCTAGGACAAGCCCTCCTACCCCCAACCTGAGTGACTCTGTCTGCAGCTTCCCTGCCTTGGTCCTGGAGGGAACCGTGGTTAGATCTGATCTCATGGAGATAAGGGCCTTCCCTCCAGCAACCCTCACTTCCTCCTCCCCAGAATAGTTCCTAGACAAGGTTTCCCATGCAGACAGATCCTCATCTACATCTGGACATTATTTAAGCCTATTTACCTCTTCCTCCACTCCCTGAAGTGACAGGCAGCTGCCATATAACGGACAGAACACTGGGTTTGAGTCAGAGGGCCTAGTTTGGAATCCTGGCTCCGACTTTCTAAGGTTCAAGTAACCTAGGTAACCATGACAATTCACTTGACCACTATGGTGTTCCAGTACCCCCTCTGACACGGCTTCCAGGACTGGGTCCTAGGATGGATCTCTGTGGACAGGTTTCCTTGATACCCAGAAATGACACTTCTAGCCCTCTATGGTGGGGAGAGGGGAGGGAGGATTGAGTGGCTCTGAGGACTCTCTAATTTGGAGATAGGAAGGGGATCAGGCTGAAATCACTGCTCTCCCTCTAATGTAGCTGCTCCAAAGTGGAAGTGGCTGCCTTAGGAGGAAAAGACTCAGTTCTCCAGCACTGGCTGGATGCCCATAAGTCCTGAATGTTGTACAGGCGATTGGTGCTGAGGCCTAGGCAGGAACGAGGCATCTGCAGTCCCCTCTAAATTTGAGGGTCTGTGATTGGAAGATTCCATGATTCTAGGACTGCAGCCTGGCAGCTGAAGCTCCTCATTGCCCTCCCAGCCCTTCCCACCTCCCCAACTATACCACCAGCCTGGGCTGCACTCACAGGGATTAACTTGCCCAGCCCCTCCTCCTCTCCAAATTTCAAGCTTTTCCCCAAGGCAGCTCCCCACTCTTTCTCTCAATCAGCCCAGGCAATTTTCTCTTCCCAGAGATTCTCAATTGGACTTTATGCTCCCTGCCCAGCCCTGGTTCACACAGGAGCAGCTCTGTGGGCAGGATTGCTGGGTAAGCTCCTTCAAACAATCTTCCCCTAGTACAAACTTTAGCCTATCTAAAGCATCATGGAAATATGGATTGCTCATGCCCCAGACAGACTGAGGGACTATGGAATCAACCTAGATTGGATTTGGATATTTTTGGCCACATTGATGACTTGGGGGACCTAGAACCATTCTTCCCATACCAACAAAAATACTGTAGTCCCCATCCATCTGTGGGTGGGGAGCCATAGGCGTGGGGGGGGGATGAACTTACAAAGTTAGAAGAGGAAAAGATTGTAGATTTTAGAGCTGAAAGAGACCTTAGAGATCAGTGAATCCAGTTTCCCACTCATCTTGTGGATAAGGAATCTGAGGCACTAAGAGGTTAAATGACTTCCCTAGGGTCACACAGCCTATGACCCTTGTGTGGCAGGATTTGAACTCAGGTCTTCCTGCATTCATATCCAGCACTCTAACCACTATACCAGTCCCTTATTAGAACCTTTCTCCCTGTCAGAAGCATTATCCTCCATTCAAATGGCACAATGATGCAATTAGCATTCTTGAAAATTAGTAGTGAATGAGTATCTCAGAACCCTATCAATTGAAATGGCTTTGGAGAATAAGAAAGGTCTAAACTGTGGCTTTTTTCCTGACCACAGAACAGAGAATGTCCAAGCTGAAAGGAGCCTCCAAACATGCAATATCAGAGATGGAAGAGCCCTTTGAGCAGAGTCAGAACTGGAGAGGCACAGAGTGAGCACAGAGGACAAGGAATGTTAGATCTCGAAGGGACCTTGGAACATAGAATGATAGAGCTGGAAGGGGTGTTAAAGATAACTGAGGACAAATGGCCCATTTTTAAGATGAGGAGACTGAGGCACAAAGACAAGAAGTAACTTTTGGGGGAGTCACAGCCACAAGTTACAATCCCAGTTGCTAATGACTTAGTCTAAGGCTCTTTCTTTATAAAGGCTTTTGGGGTCAGACATCATAGACAGCTTCCTCTTCATGAGAGGGTGAGCCCCTAAGGCTAACAACTAAGGGGATGTGCCCCATCTCCTTTCCAGGAGTCCTTTCAGGACAGGCTGGTCATACTGGTTCTCTCTACCTGTTTCTCTTTTCTTTCTTCCAATTTTGTCATGTCTTTCTTTTTTTTCCCTTTTAATATTAATTAATTTTATTTTAGTTTTCAACATTGACTTCCATAAGATTTCGACTTCCAAATTTTGTCCCTTTCCTTCCCCTCCCCCCTACCCCAAGACTTCATGCAATCTAATGTAGGCTCTACATATAACGTTCATATTAAACATATTTGCATATTAGTCATGTTGTAAAGAACTATTAGAACCAATGGGAGGAACCATGAGAAAGAAGAAACCAAGACAGAGAGAGAGAGAGAGAGAGAGAGAGAGAGAGAGAGAGAGAGAGAGAGCAATCGAGCGCAAATAGTGTGCTTCGATCTGCATTCAAACTCTGTTTCTTTTTCTGAATGTGGATAGCATTTTCCATCATTTTCATGTTTTTCTCATTCTTCTCCAGAGAATTGGTGATCCCCTTGTGGCCTTGACTACCAACTGAAGCTGTCAGTGGGACCCTGGCATCTGCTTGGTGGTCTTCATGGGAGTCTAGCTCCTGAACGGTCTTGGAGGAACTGGGAGCAGCCTCCATTGCAAGGATGAGAATTTGAGATTGGAAGAATAAACCCAATCAGAGCCTCTTCTCCTTTTTCAATCCCAGGAGCTGCCAGACTCCCAAGGCAGGGGTAATGTCTACCAAGGACAACTCCATCATGGAGAGATCTACAATTAAGTGTCAGGTCCCTATTTTCACTTCTACTTGTCCACCTGGCACTCATGAAAAGTCTCAACTAAGACTGGCACTTGTGTCTCAGGACCTCCATGAGACCCAATCATATGTCAGAGCCCTAGTGAACCATTCCCTGGAGCCTAGGGCCCCACTGAGGTCATCACTTGAATTCTAGGTCCCCCTCAAGATCACCAATTGGGTACCAGACATCCAGTCAGATCATCTACAAAGCCCTAGACATCCTTCAAAGAAACCACCATCCAAACTTGAGCCACATTGAGAGACTACCTGCTGGTAAAGAGGATCCCAGCAAGGTCACCTACTAGATGGCATCATGTTTTTGCTCAAAATCCATTCCTTCTCACTTCCTTATTTCTTTGAGGGAATCCATTTTTTTAAATACATTTCACTTTACTTTTTTTCAATGAACAAGTGTTAAATTTTTCTCCCATCTAGCACCTTTCCCTCATTAATACAATGGGAAAAAAAGTAAATGAAAATTAAAAAAAAAAACCCAGCTCTTAGTTTTATTTATTAGTTCAATAGTTTTCTTAATTTCAATTTTATTAATTTTTCCTTTGGTTTTCAATATTTCTGATTTAGTGCTTAGTTGAGGATTTTTAAATTGTTCTTTTCCTAGTTTTTTTAGTTGTATGCCCAATTCATTAATCTCCTCTTTTTCTATTGTATTTATGTAAGCATTTAGAAATATAAAACTTCCCCTAAGAACTGCTTTAGCTGCATCCCATGAGTTTTGGTATGTTGTCTCATTATTGTCATTCTCTTCAATGAAATTACTGATTGTTTCTATGATTTGTTATTTGACCCAATCATTTTTTAGAATTAGATTATTTAGTTTCCAAGTATTTTTTAGTCTATCTTTCCATGGCCCTTTATTACATATAATTTTTATTGTGTCATGATCTGCAAAGGATGCATTTAGTATTTCTGCCTTTCTGAATTGGATTGTGAGGTTTTTATGCCCTAGTATATGGTCAGTTTTTGTGTGTGTGCCCTGTACTGCTGAGAAAAAGTATATTCCTTTCTATCCCCATTCAGTTTTTTTCCAGAGGTCTATCATACCTAACTTTTCTAATGTTCTGTTCACCTCCGTAACTTCTTTCTTCTTTATTTTGTGGTTAGATTTATCTAGTGCAGAGATGGTGGGGGGGGGGGTTTCAGGTCCCCCACTAATATAGTTTTGCTGTATATTTCTTCCTGTAACTCCCTGAACTTCTCCTGTAAGAAATTGGATGCTATACCATTTGGTGCATATGTGTTTAGTAATGATATTACTTCATTGTCTATGGTGCCTTTTAGCAGGATGTATTTTCCTTCCTTATCTCTTTTGATTAGATCTATTTTTGCTTTTTCTTTGTCTGAGATCAGGATTGCTACCCCTGATTTTTCTTACTTCAGCTGAAGCATAATATATTCTGCTGAGCCTTTTGCCTTTACCCTGTATGTGTCGCTCTTTTTCAAATGTGTTTCCTGTAAACAACATATTGTAGGATTATGGTTTTTAATCCATTCTGCAATCCGCTTCCGTTTTATGGGAGAGTTCATCCCATTCACATTCACAGTTATGATTACTACTTGTGTCTTTTTCTGCATCCTTCCCCCCCATTTATGCTTTTCTCTCTCCTTTTTCCTCTCCCCCCTTCACTACTGTTTTGCTTTTCACCACCGCTTCCTTCAGTCCCTCCCCCCTTTTATTATCCCTTTCCCTTTTCTTCCCCTTTGCTCTTACTGCTTATTCCCTCCCTTCTTTCCCCCCTCCCTTTTCTTCCCCCACCCTTTTTTCCCCCCTTTCCCCTCATACTGTGTACAGGTCAAGTTAGATTTCTATACCTAATTGATTATGTCATGCCCTTCTTGAGCCAAATCTTATGAGAGTAAGGCTCCCTTCTTTCCCTCTGCTGTAACAGGATTTTGTGTCTTTTCCTGTAATGTAATTTACCCTTGTCTTCCTCCTCTTTTCTCAGCATATTGTCTAAGATCAGATTGATCCACTTATTTGGATCCATTAAATCCACTTGATTAGATTTTTTTTTATCATTACATCAAAGTCAACTAATATCTACTCTCTTTATGTAAACTCCTTTAACATGGTGTAATAATAATATAGTTCTCAAGGGTTGCAAGGGTCATCTTCCCTTGTAGGGATGTAAACAGCCCCACCCCCCGCCATTAAAAACATATTGTATCTTTCTGTCCCATTTACCTTTTTAAGTCTTTCTTGAGTCCTGTACTGGAAGATTAATTTTTTTTGTTGAGCTCTTGTCTTTTCATCAGGAAAATTTGAAAGTCTCTTATTTCGTTGAATATCCATCTCCTCCCTTGAAAAATGATGCTCTTTTTTGCTGCGTAATTGATCCACGACTGCATTTCAAGCTCTTTTGCCTTATGGAGTATCATGTTCCATGATCTGCGGTCTTTTAATGTAGAAACTGCAAGGTCCTGTGTAATCCTGACTGTGGTTCCATGATATTTAAATTGTTTCTTTCTGGCTTCTTGCAGCACCTTCTCTTTCATCTGGTAATTTTGGAATTTTGCTATTATATTTCTTGGCGTTGTCAATTTGGGATCTCTTTAGAGTGGTGATAGGTGGATTCTTTCTATGGTTATTTCCCCTTCTGGTTCTAGGACTTCCAGGTAGCTTTCCTTTATGATTTCCTGAAAGATACTGTTCAGGCTCTTTTTTTCATCATGATTTTCAGGTAGTCCAATAATTTTTAAATTGTCTCTCCTGAACTGATTTTCCGGGTCGGTTGTTTTACTGATGAGGTATTTTACTTTTTCATCTATTTTTTTCAATTTTGGTTTCTGTTTGACTGATTCTTGCTCTCTCATAGAGACATTTACTTTCCATTTGTCCAATTCTAGTTTTTAACAGATTGTTTTCTTCCGTTAGTTTTTGTACTTCCTTCTTCAATTGGCCAATTGCGTTTCTTAGGGACTTGTTTTCTTCAGTATATATTTTTTTCCAATTGGCCAGTTGTATTTTTTAAGGACTCATCTACCTCTCTCATTTGACTTTTAAAATCCTTCTAGAGATCATCTGAGAAGGCTTTTTGAGCTTCAGACTAGTTCATATTTCCTTTTGAGGTTCCAGATGTGGGTTTGTTGACAATGTTGTCCTCTTCAGAATTTCTGTCTTGATCTTCACTGTTCTCATAATATGAATCTGTGGTACGTTCCTTTTTACTCATGGTGTTTCTTTATTCCCTGGCCTTTAAAGAGATTGAGCTCTCCTGCTGGGGAACAGTGGGAACTAACCCAAGCTTCTTGTGTTGGGAACCTAGGTCTTGGTCACTGGCTTTGTGTGCTGGGGCCTCTTATGCTGGCAGTTGGAGGCTGTAGGTTTCTGGCAGCTTACCTCGTGTTGGGCTGGAATCAGCAAGGCTGGAACTTTCAGGAAATTTTAGTTTGCCTGCTTTTCCTTTCCTTTAGCTTTCTTTAGCTCCTTTTAGATGGGTGCTGCAGCGTGTTTATCTACCTGGGGCCCCCTGCAGTGTTGTCTCCCTCTTTTCTGCTAATGCAATGGAAGATTCCTTTGCAGTAGAGTGCCCAGGCACCTGGTGGTTTTCTGAGCTGGTTTCCAACGGTTCCCCCCGCCCTCACTGAGGCACTCGGAGGTCCAGGTGTTGGTGTTTGCCCGTTCTACCACCTGGGCTTCAGGATTTCTTCACAACTGGAGGGTGCAGGGCTCCGACAGCTCACCTGGTGTTGGGTTGGAACCAGCAAGGCCAGGGCTTTAGGAAGCCTTTAGGTTGTTTTCTTCACCTCCTTTCAGATGAATGCCGCAGGGTATTTATCTGCCTGGGGCCCCTTGTAGTTCTGCCTTGCTTATTTCTGCTGAGGCACTGGGAGACCCATTTCCTGGGCTACTGCACTGCTGGTCCCCATCTTTCTTCTAGTTCAGCTGTTCCAGGGTTTTTTTCTGGGGTGATATTTTCTGGGTTTTCAGAGGTTGATAGGGGAGAGTGACGGCAACTACCTTTACACTCCGCCATCTTGACTCCCAGAAGCAGAAGTCAGTAGTTAATTATTTCAACTCGTTTTAAGTTTATTCTCTAGGATTCTCTACATGTACCATCTGCAAAGAGTCATACATTTGTTTTCTCACTGCTTATTCTAATTCCTTCAGTTTCTTTTCTTCTCTTATTGCTAGAGGTAATATTTCCAGTACAATACTGAATGATAGTGATGATAGTGGGCATTCTTGATTCACCTCTGATCTTATTGGCAAACCTTCTAGCTTATCTCCATTACAGATGCTTGCTGATAGCTTTAGATAGAAACTGTTTCTCATTTTAAGGTAAGCTCCATTTATTCCATGCTCTGTAGTGCTGGCCCATGGCGGGAGGGGATGAGTCAATTTGGGAAGAGGTCCTTAGATCATAAACTGTTGGGGCTGAGAGGATTCTTATGCAAAAGTGTGGAACTTCAATGATTATCCCACCCCCTCCAAAGTAAGTAAATACATAACTTCCTTAGACAAGAATAATTATTAATCGAATCAATACATCAATTAGACCTAAGTGTGAACAGGGTATGCATATACCTTCTGGAATGAATCAAAAGCACTGTCATAGGGGATTTGGTCAAGCCTTTAGGAGCTTGTATGAAAGAGAGTACCCACACCAGAAAAAGATAGAGGGCCCTAGGGTTTGGAATTAGAGAGGAAGAAGCAGATTCATAGCAAGCTGAGCCATGAACTGGGCAGAGGTGGGTCAATCAGCAACAAGAGAAAGACAAGGTAGCACTGAGCTGTGGCAAAGAAGGAAATTATCAAAGATAGACACTAGCTCTATGAGCATCTCAAAATAGAAACCCAGGCTGGTGCCCGCAGTGTACACACTTACTTGAGGCCTAAAGATAGTTTCAAGAAGAGGCCTGATCCTTCCCCAACTTCCCCTCTTAATACCTGACTAGTCATACACAGCATAGTACTCTGCTTTTTAGTTACACAAAGGTTTCTAGTAACCTGAATTTTGCCTCAACCACAAAGAGGTCAGAGGTTAAATAGAGACAGGCATAAATGTCAATTTAAGCAGAGAGCCTGCTAAATGTTGGCATCTTTCTAAACGTTAGAAATTTTTCTAACTCATAATGTTTCATCTAAAAGAAATTCCTCAAAGCTGCAGAAAAGGAAACTGTGTAGATCGAGGTGGGGCATTTTATTACCACTGGGTTCACTTTAAAAATGAGCTCAGGATTGTAAGATGGTATTACACTTAAATGACAGATAACAGAATATTGAAGGTGGGAACATCCTTAGATCATAGAATAGGAGATCTGGGAGGACCCAGAAATCAGAGAATATGGAATGTCAGAGCTGGAAGGGACTCCGGAGCACAAAATTTCAGAGGCTGGGAAGGTCATATTAGCATCACAGAATGCCAGAGCTGAAAGGAGCCTTGGAAACCAAAATGTCACTGATCCAGGGGAGATCTATAGACTGGCCACACTAGAAGTGTCCTCAGCATACAGACAAACAGAGCTGGCAGGGTCTTCAGAACACGGAATATCTTTGCTGGAAAAGTTTTTGCCTAAGCCCACATGCTTTGTGCCAGAGATCTTCCCAGTCAGGGAACTGAGGTCAAGTCTATTGAAACAATTGCCTAGGATCATTAAAACTTCAAAACAAATGAAGACCAAGCTCTTCCTCTCACCATCTCACCTCTAGCAGAAACTGGGCTGTGAAGGGTGCAAATGTAGCCTACTTAATCCTGGAGTGAGGCCCTCCTGCTGGTGATTTTTACTAATAACTAAATAAAAAGGCAAAAAGGAATTCTTCCCTTGCAAGGTAGCACAAATAAAAACATGTAAGCCCAGAAGAGTTTAACCCTCTGCCATTATATGCTTTTCTAGTGCTACCTGATTTGGATCAATCACTACAAATTATTGAAAAAGGTGAATCATTTAATCAATATAAATGTGAAAGCATAAAGAGGCATTGAAACCACCTGTGCCAAAAGACCAACCCCCTGGGCTCCAGGATGCTTGCTCCAGGCTTGTTCAAAGAGCAGGGTGTAGGATGGAGGTCTCACATCTTTTCCAGTGGAAATCCAGATCAAGTTAGCCTCCCCACCTTTGGTGGAATTACAATCTCTCTAGAGGCAAAATTTAGTGTCCAGCAAAGCAGGAACAGCTAGTTCCATTCAATGGTTGCCTTGGTGACAGGTCGTTGCCAAGGATACCTGGAATCCTGAGTTGCTGGCACTCAGGCTATGTCTTTATCAGGCCTCCATTATGATCCCTAGGCCTGGAGGAGGGGAGGGCTTCTTTCCAAATTTGTCCTGGACTGCCAGCTGGGAGCAGATATAAATCACCAAAGGCTAAAAATATCAGGAGGTACTCATAAATACACACATACGTACATGTAGGAAATGTGTATGTTGTGTATATTGAGAGTCAGAGACAAAAAACAGAGACAGAGCCAGAGCCAGAGCCAGACAAAGAGAAATACAGATGCTGACTGCATAATAGTATGCATAAGAAGACACATAAAGCAAGCAGCTGTTTCCATGAGACATGCATCAGGGAAGATGGTGGTGATGTTCTGACTTGCCTGGCACATTTTGCCCATCTCTGCACCAAATGCCTTTGAAAGATAATCCTCACCACTCTCTAAAACAGTTAATAGACCTCCTCAAGTAGTCAGAGCATGTCCTGAAGGACGATTGCCAGATACCATTCCTATAATCTGCAAAATTGTCAAACAGAGAGTTGCCGTGGCAATTCCATCTTTTCAAGTTCTCATCTTATTTGCATTTTCATTATATTTGACATTGTCTTTAGAATTTTTCCAGAGAAAAATTGGTGGAGGCTATTGATTATTTAACAGCCCCTAATCTCCCATCTCCTTCAAGCACAGCTAATTTGTTAAGCACTTACTACGTGCAAAAAACTGTACTAAGTGCTGTAGTATATACCTCCATTGGCAGTCCCAACTTCCGTCTTCTGAAACCCACAAATCTATGTTGATATATTCAAAGTTATTATCCCAAAAGAGTTTCTAATTTGGTAAAATTGTCCTTCATGATTCAAAGAGAATGAAGGGAAGTAGGAAGGAGAAGAACAGAACATCTAGTTTTGGAACTTGCCTCAGGGGGGCTGTTCCCCCTAATCTCCACCTTTCCTCATTCTTGCTCCACTCTTCTGAAGACTAACATTATGCTGAACATTCAGTAGATACTCAACAAATGGTTTCTGTTTTACAGCAATTTGCCTTAAAATCTAATAAACAAGGAACTGCCTAACTCAGATTTTGTTTTGTCACTTCTGTTCTTCCTCAAAATATTTGAGCCTACAATGATGTTCCCAATTCTCCCAACTCTTTCATGTGTATAATCGTTGTTACTACTTTTCTTTTCTCTGACTCTAACAAACAAGAAAAGTTTTTGCAAGCCCTACAGTCAGCAAGCAGCTTCCTTTGTACAGTGTCAGTCTATCTAGAAGTCTCAGTATCTCTCTTGTGCCAGGCTGTTAGAGGAGGCTTGAGCACCAGCAATCTCTTCATTCAGGATCAATGTTGGGATGAAATGAGGTTCTCAGAAGACATTGGACAGTTAACAGTATCAGGTTTCCTTTGAGCTAGCACAGCATAGAATTACACCAATGATATAGTGACACAGCTTCTCTGGCCACAGCCCCTCTTGTCTCCATATAAACAGATTTGGTAATCAGAGCAGGGTGTTGGGGAAGAGTATGAGGACTTGAGTGGCCTTCAGAAATCCATCAAGTTGGAGACATGTTGATTGCCCATTGCTCAGACTTTTTATGACCTTAGGGGACCAGGAAGCTACATCAGGGGAAACAGGGGCCAATCAGGTTCCTTTCCATCAATAGACATTTTTTAAGCTGCTTCCTATGTACCAGGCTCTGTGCTACACTGGAAAGAATTTTAAGACAGTCCCTGCTCTCTCAAGGACCTCGCAGACTAATGAGGGAGTCAGCAATCAAATAGCTATGAACAAATAAGCCATATACAGAAAATACTGCAAATAAACAACATAACGAAAGTGCTAGAAATTTTAGAAAAAGGGAAAAGCTTTCTATAGATGGTGGGATTTTAGGTGAGACTTGAAGAAAGCCAGGGAAGTCAAGTGGCAGAGATGAGGCGGGAGAATGTTCCAGGTGTGGGGGACAGCCACTGGAAGAAAATGCCCAGATTTGAGAGATGGAGGATCTTGTACTAGGAACAGCAAGGAGACTAGTGTTGCTGGACTGAAGAGTACATCACTGGGGTGAGGGGAGGTGCAGGGGGAGTGTGTAAGGTGTAAGGAAACTGGAAAATTGAGGGTGGTAGTTTATGAAAGACTTTGAATGCCAGGGAGGATTTTATATTGGATCCTAAGTTGATAAGGAGCCATTGGATTTGATTGCATAGGAAAGCAGGGGTTGAGCGAGGGCACATACTCAGACTTGTGCTTTGGGAAGATGATTTTGACAGCTGAGTGTAGGACAGACTGCACTGGTGATGTTTTGGGGGTAGAGACCCCAGACATAGGGCTGTTTCATTCGTCCATTGCATGAATTGATGAGGGCCTGCCCTGGGGCTATGGCAGTGTCAGAAGAAATAAGGGGGCGGGGGGATATATGAGAGTAATATTCCAAAGGTAAAACTCAGAGATCTTGGCCACATCTTATTTTTTGGGTGGTAAGAAGTTCCAGAGTGAAGATGACACTTAGGTTGTGGGCCTGGGTGACTTGGAAGATGGTGGTACCTTCAATAGTAATAAGGACTTTTTAAAGAGATGAGTGTTGAGGAAAGGGGGATGAAAAGAGTTCCATCTGGGGCACATTGAATTTGAGATGTCTACAGGACATCCACTTGGATGCGTCCAATAGGCAAGTTGGAGATGCAAGACTGGATGGAGGTCAGCAGAGAGGTTCAGATTGGACAAGTAGATGTGACAATCATCTGTGAAGAGAAGATAATTGAATCCAAAGGGACTGATGGGAGCAGCAAGTGAAATAACATCAAAGGGCAGCTAGGTGGTGAAGTGGATAAAGCTCTGGCCTTAGAGTCAGAAGGAACTGAGTTCAAATCCAGGGTCAGACACATGACAGTTACTAGCTGTGTGACCCTGGGCAGGTCACTTAACTTTGTCAAAAAAAGAACAAAAAATACAATAAAACAAACAAAAAAAGAAATATTATCAAGATAGAAGGGAAGGCAGCCCAGGACGAAGCCCAGTGAGACACTCATGGTTACCAGGCATGACCAGGATGAAAATCAAGATAAGGATACTGAGAAGCAATGGCCATGGTGAGGTGCTTGGGGGCTGGTGCTGTGTTTTACCTTTCTTTGTATTTCCTGCTTGGTACAGGGCCTGACACATAAATGTTTATTAAATGATTAAAAGGAGATCCTGGAGAGAATAACATCCCAGAAATATAGAAAGATAAAAGTATCAAGAGAAGGGCGAAAAACAAAGTAAAGTGATCAGGAAAAGTAAGGATTGAGAAAAGGACATTAGATTTGGCATCTAAGAGATGGTTAGCAACATTAGTGAGAGTAGTTTCTTTTGAAGGATGAAGTAAGAAGGTGGATTGTAGAAACATAAGAAGAGAAAAACAAATAGAGGCAACTACTGTAAATAGTCTTTACCAAGGAGTTTAGCCACAAAATAGAAGTGATATATGGAATGATAATTAGAAGAGATGGATGGATCCAGGGAGAGATTTTTTTTTTAAGGATCGGGGAGGCACAGACATGTTTTTGGCAGGGGGGAAACAGCCAGTGGACAGGGAGAAATTGAAGATAAGTGAGAGAATGGGGTGATAGAGGGAGGAATATGCGGAGAAATGGACTGGAAGGGACCCCTTGTGTAAGTAGAGAGAGGTTTGCTCAGTAAGGAGTAAATACGTCTCTATGTGTGAGACAGGGTGGAAGAGGACATAATGGCAGAAGGCATGTGAGTGATCTGAGAAGTGGAGTGGAGAAGAAGGTGTTCTCAGGGAATGACCTAGTATTTTCAGTAAAGTATGAAGCAAGGTTTTCAGCTGAGAGGGTAGTGGGTGCAGGAAGGAGCATGGGAAGTTTGAGAAGGGTTGAAAATTGTCTGAAGAGCCATTGTGCTGAGTGTGATAATGAGTTAGTTAGAGAAGTATAAAAAAGTATTAAAATTGTTTTGGAGCACCAGGAATTTCACTTGTTTTATATGGCCTGGACCATAGTACCCCAATCACCTCAGCTACAGTCATGCCTGTACCTCTCAGAGTCACCCATCCCTTAGAACCTTCTGCTTGCCAAATCAGGGGGAGCATTTCCTGCTTTCCAGTGCCCTTCTCAGAAGATGGTCTTCTTAAAGTAGTCACTGTCTTAGATAGGATCTAGTGTAGAAAGACCCTCTCCTATTTCTGCAAAAATGGATAAAAACAGACTCAGAAAGTATCCTAACAAAAATCTATATAATAAACACAAAGATCAACACTTCCTCATTAAAAAGGAGGGAGAGGATTGAGGCATGTTCTCAAAGTACACATTAAACAAATTTAAAACAGACAGAAATATAGTTGGATCAGAGATGTAAAATTTCACTTAGCAATATTAAAAGCAAGTTTAAAAAAATAGATACTTACCCTTGGATATGTCCAGTATATTTGAAAGTGGTCATTCTCTGGGGGAATCCTATAAAATAGCAAAGATTAAAGAGTGGAGTCCAAATACACTCCATAGGTGACATTCCACATGAATTCAACCAACAACGTGTGTACAGAGAACCACTGAACACATGCTCGAAATGTGGGTTTGTTTATAGAAATGGAGGGGGTTTCTGATGGCAATTCCACATCAAGTCATTATCAGCAGAATTTAGGGATTGTGTTTAAGGAGCCCAGATTTAGCAATCATCACAAACTGTGGAAGGAAATAGAAACTGAGCAAGACTTCACTGCAGTTTGTAAAACATTAGTGTTTAATGACTACTTAGCAAGCATGAACTGGTGGCCATAATTATCCATCAGAAGCTCAATAGCTTTCAAAAGTGTACATCTGGTAATCTAAGTCTAAGAATGAGTGGGACAAACAACAAATCATAGAAACAATAACTTCATCCAAGAGAATGACAATGAGACAATACACCAGAACTTATGGGATGCAGCCAAAGAAGTTCTTAGGGGAAATTTTATATCTCTAAATGCTTACATGAATAAAATAGAGAAAGAGGAGACCAGTGAATTAGCATGCCACAAAAAAGCCAGAAAATAAACAAATTAAAAATCCACAATTAAATACCAAATTAGAAATTCTAAAAATCAAAGGAGAGATTAATAAAATTGAAAGTAAAAAAAAAATATTGAACTAATACATAAAACTAAGAGCTGGCTTTATGAATAAAGTAATAAAACAGATAAACTTTTGGTTAATTTGATTTAAAAAAAAAAAGAAAGGAGAATACCAAATTACCCGCATTCAAAATGAAAAGGACAAATTTACCCTTAGTGAGCAGGAAATCAAAACAATAATAAGAAAGGAGAATACCAAATTACCCGCATTCAAAATGAAAAGGACAAATTTACCCTTAGTGAGCAGGAAATCAAAACAATAATAAGGAACTATTTGGCCCAATTGTATGCCAATAAATTTGACAATCTTAGTGAAATGGATGAATACTTACAAAAAAATTAATTGCCCAGATTGACAGAAGAGGAAATAAAATACTTAAATAACCCAATTTCAGAAAAAAGAAATCGAACACGCCATCAATGAACTCCCTAAGAAAAAAATCTCCAGGGTCAGATAGATTCACAAGTGAATTCTACCAAACATTTAAAGAACAATTAATTCCAACACTGTATAAACTATTTAGAAAAATAAGAGGAGTCCCACCAAATCCTTTCTATAATACAAATATGGTGCTCATACCTAAACCAAGAAAACCCAGAACAGAGAGAGAAAATTATAGACCAATTTCCCTAATTAATATAAGTGCAAAAGTTTTAAATAAAATATTAGCAAAGACATTAGAGCTACTTATCACAAGGATAACACAGTATGAGCAATTTGGATTCACACCAGGAATGTAGTTCTCGTTCAATATTAGTAAAGCAGTCAGCATAAATGACTACGTCAATAAAAACTTAAACAAAAACATATGATTAACTCAATAGATGTAGAAAAAGCTTTTAACAAAATACAGCACCCATTCCTATTAAAAATACTGGAGAACATAGGAACAACTGGAGTTTTCCTTAAAATGATAAGTACCATCTATCTAAAACCATCAAAAAGCATTGTATATCAAGGGAGTAAGCTAGAAGCATTTCCAATAAGATCAGGAGTGAAACAAGGATGTCCATTATCACCACTATTGTTCGATACTGTACTAGAAAAGTTAACTTTAGTAATAAGAGAAGAAAAAGAAATCAAAGGAATTAGAATAGGAAATGAAGAAACAAAGCTATCACTCTTTGCAGATGATATGCTGGTATACTTAGAGAATCCTAAAGAATCAACTGAAAAACTACTTGAAATAATTAACAACTTAGCAAAATCGCAGGATATAAAATAAACCCACACCAATCATTTCTATATATTACTAACAAAGCCCAGTAGCAAGAGATAGAAAGAGAAATTCCATTTAACATGACTGTAGGAAACATAAAATATTTCTAAGTCTACTTGCCAAAACAAACCGAGGAGCTATATGAGCACAATTAGAAAACACTTTTCACACATATAAAGTCAGATGTAAAAAAAAAGGAAAATATCAGTTGCTGATGGGTAGGCTGAGCTAATATAATAAAAATGATATTTTTCCCTAAGGTAATTTACTTATTTAGTGCCATACCAAACCTCCAAAAATTATTTTATAGAGCTAGAAAAATAATAATAAAATTCATTTGGAGAAAATTAAGGTCCAGAATATCAAGGGAAATAATAAAAAGAAATGCAAAGGAAGGTGGCCTAGCCATTATAGATCTAAAACTGTATTATAAAAGAGCAATCATCAAAACTTCTTGGTACTAAATAAGAAAAAAGAGTGATGGATCAGTGGAAGAGGCTAGATACGCAAGACACAGTGGTTAATAATTGTTGTAATCTGTTTGATAAACTCAAAGACTTCAGCTTCTGGGATAAGAACTCATTATTTAACAAAAACTATTGGAAAACTGGAAAATAGTATGACAGAAACTAGGCATAGAGCAACATCTTATACCCTATTCCAGGATAAGGTCAAAATGAGTACATGATTTAGATATAAAAGGTGAGACCATAAGCAAATTAGGTGAGCAAGGAATAGTTTACCTGTCAGATCTATGGAGAAGGGAAGAACAAGAGATAGACCAAACAAGAGATAGAAAACATTATAAAATGCAAAATTGATGATTTTGATTACCTCAGAATAAAAAGTTTTGCACAAACCTAATACAAACAAAATTAGAAGTGGAGCAGAAAGCTAGGAAATAATTTTTACAGCCAGCATCTCTGATAAAGGTTTCATTTCTATAATATATAGAGAACTGAATCAAATTTATAAGAATACAAGTCATTCCCCAATTGATAAATGGTCAATGGATATGAAGAGGAAGTTTTAGATGAAGAAATTAAGGCTTTCTATAGTTATATGAAAAAAAACTCTAAATCAGTATTGGTTATAGAAATGCAAATTAAAAGAACTCTGAGATGTAACTACCCTAAGGTACTAACAAAGCCCAGCAGCAAGAGATAGAAAGGGAGAAGCCTTTGGGGACACTGCCTCCTTCCTCTCCTCAGGTGGGCATTTCTATCCTTTCTTCC
Organism: Phascolarctos cinereus; assembly: GCF_003287225.1. Lineage (NCBI taxonomy): Eukaryota > Metazoa > Chordata > Mammalia > Diprotodontia > Phascolarctidae > Phascolarctos > Phascolarctos cinereus. Next base: position 430,126 of record NW_027555458.1, read on the forward strand.
TCCCTGCCTGTCATCCTTGACTTAGTCTCAGAGCTGAGGAGAGAAGACACAGTCAAGGAACTCTTCCTCTCCCCTTCTCCAGATCATCTATCTTGTTTGGTGGCCTTTAATTATATGGTATATTTGATTTTTTTTTTTGGTTTAAACCAGAACCTGGTGAAAGGGGCGTTTCCATGTACCTTGTGGTGGAACAGATTGAGGGGACTATCCCTGAACCTGCAGATCTCTATGATATAAAGACTGAGAGAAAAGAATTGTTTTAATACATACTTCTCTCATTTTGAGGGATTTGGAGTATTTTGTCATAAGGCTATTGATAGCTTGGATTTCTTCCTTTGAAAACTTCCTGTTCATATCCTTTGACCTATTGGGGAATGGCTCGTAATCTTAAAATTTGGAATCAGTTCCTTTCATATCTTGCATATGCATCAGTCTTAAGAGAACTTTTTGCAAAGATGTTTTTCCTCACTTAACTGTTACTCTTCTCATTTTAAATGCATTCAATCTGTTTGTGCAAAAGCGTTTCAAGTTTATAGAAGCAGAATTATCCCTTTTATTTTCTGTGATCCCCCAATGGCTTGTTCTGTAATGATCTTTTTCCCCTATCTGTAGATGTGAAAAGTGATTTCCTCCTTGCTCCTCTAATTTGCTATTTATTCCCCCTTTACACCTAATTCATGTATTTATTTGTAGTTTAATTTGACAGGTGGTATGAGTTATTGATGTCCTATCAAATTTCTGGTAAACTGTTTTGCCTTATCCCATCTGTTTTTTTTAATCAAATAGTTTGCCCTCCTTGCCTCCCACCCCTTCATCTTCTTACTTTGCACTTATTAAACACTATTTTATTTGTTTACTTCTATACATTGCACACCTAATATTTTGTATTAAGCAACCTTTCAATTTTTAAAAAGTTCAAATTGTTTTCTGGACAGCTAGGTGTCCTGTGGGGCCTGAAGTCAGGAAGACTCATCTCCTTGAGTTCAAATCTGGCCTCGGACACTTTGTGTGACTTTGAGCAAGTCACTTAACCCTGTTTCCCTCAGTTCTTCATCCATTAAATATGCTGCAGAATGAAATGGCAAACCATTCCAATATTTTTGCTAAGAAAACCCCAAATGGGGTCAGAAAAAGTCAGACAGGATTAAACAACAATGACAAATGTTTTCATAATCACTGATCTATAGTATGGTTAGGGATATGCTACTGATAATTACCCAATCCCCTTTCATTCCTCATTCTGCACCCCATCATTTCCCTTGAGATATATGACCCCTTTTAAATAAAATTATTGATGTTTTCTGTTTCTTACATCACCAGGATATCCCATGTATCCCTTCCTCTCCCTATCCTCAAAGGTCATGCCTTGTAACAAATTGTATTTTTTTTTGTATTAGAGGGAAAAGAAATACAGGAACAACTGATCAATTCGTTCTGGAAAAGGTGTGCAAGGTGTTACACTTATGGACCTCTCTCCTGAATGATGTAGGGTAATGCTGTCTTCTCATATTTCCTTTTCAATACAATTTGACATTTAACGTTTTGTTACTGGCATGTTTAATTTTTTCTGCCATTCTTTCTATATAAATTGTTGTAGTTACTGTAAATATGTATCCATATATATATATATATATATATATATATATATATATATATATATATATATATATATATATGTATGTATGTATACACACACACAGACACACACACACACACACTGTTTTCTTGGGTCTTCTTAATTCACTTTGCATCAGTTCACAAAGATCTTTCCATACTTCTGTGTAATCATCAAGCATTATTTCTTACAGCGCGGTTTCAGTATCCCCTAAAATTTATGTTCCATGCCTTCTTTAACCATTGATGAGCATCTGCTTTGTTTCCAATCAATAGCTGTTACAAAAAGTGTGATTATATATATATATATATATATATATATATATATATTATATATATATTTGAATATATAGGGTCTTTTTTCTTATTGGTGCCTTCCTTGGACTGTAATGGAGTCCTCGTTTTGAATGCTTTGGACATTTTTATTACTTTCTTTGCATAACTCCAAATTACCTTCCAAAATGGATGTGTCATTTCTCAGCTCCACCGGGAATGTATTAGTGTGTGTATATCCCCACACCCTTGCTTAAGTATCAAAACCATACATGTGCCATAAAAGGAATCTGATAGGACTCCTTTTTTTACCTGTTGTTTCAAATAATGTATATACTTTTGGGATGAATTTTTTTAAATGTTTGGTAGAATCACTTTCAAATCCATCTAGTCCTGGGGATTTTTTCCTAGGGAACTCTTTTATGCTTTGTTCAATGTCTTTTTTTAAGATGAGGTTATTTAAGTATTCTATTTCCCCTTCTGTTAACATGGGCAGTTAATATTTTTGAAAGTATTCATCCATTTTATGTAGATTGCCAGTTTTGCTGGCAAATGATTTGGCAAAATAACTTCTAAGCATTGCTTAATTTAATCTTCATTGGTTATGCGTTCACCCTTTCGTTGCTGAGATTGGTAATTTGGGTTTCTTCTTTCTTTTTGTTAATCACATTAACTAATGATTTATCAATTTAATTAGTATTTTCGTAAAGCCAGCACCTACATTTATTTATTAGTTCATTTTTGAAAAACTATCCTAATCTCATCTTTGATTTAGAGATTTCCATTTTGATGTTTAATTGGAGATTTTTCATTTGTTCTTTTTCTACTTTTAAAAAGTTCATGTCCAAATCCTTGATCTGTTCTTTCTCTCTTTTTTATTGATGTAAGAATTTAGAGATAGAAATTTTCCCCTAAGTGCTTCTTTGGCTATGTCCCACAAATTTTGGTATGTTGCCTCATTGTGGTAATTCTCTTCAATGAAATTATTAGTTGATTCTATGATTCGTTCTTAGATTCGCTCATTCTTCAGGATTAGGTAATTTAATTTCTAATTAATTTTTAATCTATGCTGTCACATCTTGGTTGTTTGCATTGCATTGTGCTCTGTAAAAGCTGCATTTAATTTTTGTGTTTTTCTCCATTTGGGTATGAGGTTTTTATGAGCTAATATATGTTCATTTTTTTTTGTGAAGGTGCCATGTATAGCTGAGAAAAAGTTATATTCCTTATTATTTCAATTCAGTTTTCTCTAGAGTTCTATCATATCTAACATTTCTAATATTCTTTTCTTTTCCTTAACTTTTGTTTTATTCATTTATGCATAGATATTTCTAATTCTGAGTGAAGGAATTTGAGGTCACCCCATAATACAGTTTTACTGTCTATTTCCTTCTGTAAGTCATTTAACTTTTCCTTTGAGAAGTTGGATGCTCTGTCATTTGGTTCATATTTGGCAAGTATTGATATTATGTTATTGTCTATGGTACATTTTAGCAAGATAGACTTTTCCTGCGTGTCTCTTTGAATTAGGATTATTTCAGCTTTTGCTTTATCTCATATCATGATTCCTTCTCTTGCCTTTAATATTTTAGCTAAAGCCTAAGTGTGTGTGATGTGAGACTGGGAGAGTGGATTGTCTGGAGCTTTAGGCTTTTTCACTCTGCTGTTTTCAGAGCTAGTTCTGGGCGTTTGAAAGTTTTTACTCCAAAGTGATGTGATTTGGGGAGAGGTTTGGTCACTGCTTTCCTGGTCTGTGCTGTGGTCTTTACCCAGGAAGAACTGTTAATCCCTTGGGACTGCCATCAGTACTGCTCCACAGGGTCCCTGCTCCCTTTTGACTAGAAGTGACACTACCCCATCGGGACTCCTGTTTCCTTGGGACTGGAAGAGATACTGTTCCTCAGGGTCCCTGCTCCCTCTTGCAGAAAGTGCTCCACTCTGTTCTTGAACTGTGACCCAGAAGTCTGTATAGGCAATGGAATGTCCAAATCGCTTCCAATCTTGTGTCTAGTGCTAGCACAGGGGTCTCCATAATCTCTTTCTTGCTAATTGCTGAGTCCCATTATTGTCTCTGTCTTGAGAGCTCTTAAAGCTGCTGCTGCTTCTGACTACTAAAATTAATTATCTGAAACAGAAAATAATTCTGAGGTACAAAGTTTCCAAGTAAATAAATAATGATTTCATTGTAATGGTTGATAATTTCCCTTTCATTCAGGTCAATGAATCACTCAGTAGTTAGTGAGAAAGGCATGATTTGCAGAGCTTATTTTTGTAACAGAAAAGTGGAACGAAGATCACATCAATCCTGGGAAACTTGTTTGGAACATAATTCAATTGGATAAAGCAGGTCATCAGACTGCTTTGTTTTTCCAAGGCTTTCTTAACCCAAATTTGTACTGTTGGCAACATTTAACTAACAAAGTGAGATTACCCCAGATATCCTTGGCCCACAGCTGAAGTATTTTGCAACCAGAAAGTTTTCTTTCAAGGGGCCTTTAGTTTGAACTAAGAATGGGAGAGGGTAACTCGTGTTTTGTAATTAGCAGTCATCCCCTATCCCCCAACCTGCACTTGCCAGAAAGTGAAATTCAGCCTTAGAAGATCACACTACTGAACTCATACTTAAGCTCTAGCTGAAGAAAAATAAGAGCACTTATCAACTAAAATATGGGGGTGCCAGGCATGCAAATAAATGGGCAGAGCGAGAAGTATCCTCTGTCAGCACTGGAGGTCTCTTAACATCCAAAACGCTTTTCTTTCCTCCTTCCCACGTCTCCCACCGTTTAGATTCTTGACCTCATTTAAAATTTTTTATTGATCTCTTCTCTATCTTACATTGTGGTGTCCCATGTATCCCTTACTCTCCCTCTCCTCCTCCCTGAGAGCCATGCCATGTGACAAACGATATTTTTTTTATCTTAGGAAGGAAAAGCATCCAACAAAACTATATAAGAAATAGAAGAAAAGAGATTTGTGACAGGAGGCAATCTCCCTAAGAACATTCCAGTTACTACAGGCTTGCTATCTGTGGAAGCACATCTAGCCTCAAAACAATCAGCAGACAAGATATTTGGGGCTGCGGGTACAATCTCTAAGAATAGTCCAGTTACTACAGGCTTACTCTCTATGAAATACATCAAGGGAAAATGGATATTTAATGAAATAGAGATTTCTGAAACATTCCTGATGACAAGACCAGAGCTGAAGAGAAAATGACTTTCAAGTACAAGACTTAAAGGAATCATTAAAATTAAATATGAAAGAGAAATCATAAGCAACTCAGTAAGGTTAAACTTTGTGCATTTTTATAAGGGAAGATGATATACATACCTTCTAAGAATTTTATCATTATTAGAGCAAGTGAAAGGATTCTTCATAGAAAAACATATTTGAGAGTGAGCCAGTTAGGTTTAGATGATATAAAATAAATGGATAGACAAGAAATATGAATGTCCTGGGAGAAGCCAGAATGGAAAGAAAGAATGGGGGAAATGATCTCACATAAAATAGGTGTGCAAGGAAGAGCTGGTACCCTGGGGTGGAAAATGGTAGGGGGAGAGTGGCCAGTGCTCAAACCTCAGTCACATCTAAATTGGTTCAAAAAGGGAAAATATCTGTATCTCTATTTATATGTGTATATATACTTACTCAATAGGTCATAAAAACCTATCTTACCCTACAGGTAAGTAAGAGAATGGGCAAAAAGAAAGAAAAACTGGTGATGAAAGGGTGGACAGATAAAAGGTTAGTGTTCACATGCGCAACATAAATTAGAGGAGGTACGGAAAAAAAAGAGAGAGAAGGAGAAACAGAAGAAAGTAAGAAGGAGGGAAAGGAATACTTCTTAATCCTAACTGTGTGAATGGGATGAAGTCACTGATAAAATGGAAGCAGGTAGCAAAATGGCTTAGAAACTAGTATCCAACAATAAGGTCTTTGTTGTTTGTTTGTTTGTATTTTTTAACAAGAAACATACTTGAAACAAAGAGAGAACCACAGTTAAAATAAGGGGCTAAAGGAGAAACTGTTATACCTCAGCTGAAGTAAAAAATGGAGGGGTAGCAATCATAATCTCAGACAAAGCAAAAGCAAAAATAACCCTATTAAAAGGAGTAAGTAGAGAAACTACCTCTTGTTAAAAGGAATGACAGACAATGAAGCAATATCAATAGTAAACATTTATTTGGGAAATGACATAGGATTCAAATTCTTTAAGGAAAAGTTAAATGAATTACAGGAAGTAATAGATAGTAAAACTATCATAGTGTGGTACATCAACTTTCCCCTCTGAGAGCTAGATAAATCTAACCACAAAACGAACAAGAAAGCAGTTAAAAAGAATAATAGAATTTTAGAAAATTTAGATATGAGAGACCTCTGGAGAAAGCTGAATGGGAATAGAAAGGAGCACAGACAGATGTTGCTTTATATAAATTCACATTATGCAAATTGAACTTTATGTAAGGAATTCTTTAAGAAATCTGCATTCCAAAAAAGCACCTATGTATACTTTCCCATACCATACTGGGATCTCTTTCTGTTCCTGCCCCTCAACTTGGCGATGACCCCCTACCACCACCATCCCTCCTCCCGCTCAAAGAAAAGCTAAAAAAATCATCCAAGTAAAAGCAGGACAGACCTGCAGAGACAGCTACCACCACTGCTGGATTGGAGCTTGGCTTTAGATCTCTAAAGGTGAGAGAAGAGACCTTGGTTTCAGTCTGCCCACTGACCCCAGTGTTTGGTCCCTGCATTTTGGTATTTTGTCCATCCACGTTGGGGTACTGTGTATCTGTTCCTGGTCTCCTTTGCATGTAGCCTGTCCTCTCCTGAATGTTTCAGTTTCCGGCCTCCATGTGTCTGCCTGCCAGTGTGTTCTTCCTTGCAGTTCCAGCCAAGACCTCATGAGGCTTGCCCCACCAGCCATGTGTTCTCCTCCTGTTTTTGCTTCTCTCTGCCCAGCCCAATGTGTCCTGGACCATGAACTGGCCTCTCCTCCATGGAGGTGCAGTCCCTTCCTGCCTCCATCCTGCCTTTTTCCACATCCATGTGTAAATTCACATTACATAAAAGTCTGCAGTATGGTCCACTTATGTTGTTGGGGTTTTTTTAATATTTATTTAGTATTTTATTTTTCCTCAATTACATAAAAACAATTTTTAACATTCGTTTTTAAATTTTTGAGTTCCAATTTCTCTCCTTTCCTCCCTTTCCATTCCCACCCCTTCCATTGTGTAGGCAGGCAATTTTATATAGGTTATACATGTGTATTCATGCAAAACATATTTCTATATCTGTCATGTTGTAAAAGAAAACATAGAATAAACCAAAAAAAACCTCTCAGGAAAAATACAGAAAGTTAAAAAAGTATGTTTTGATCTGTATTCAGACACCACCAGTTCTTACTCTGGGGATGGATAGCATTTTTCATTATAAAGCCTTCAGAGTTGTGTTGGACATTTATGTTGCTGATAATAGCTAAGTCATTCATACATGATCATCTTATAATATAGCTGTTATTGTGTACAGTGTTTTCCTCATTCAACTCATTTCACCTTCCATTAGGTCAATGTAAGTCTATCTAGGTTTTTCTGAGAGCATCCTGATCATCATTTCTTACAGCATAAGAGTTTTCCATTGAAATTATATATAACTAATTATTAAGTCATTCACCCAATTGATGGGCATACTCTCAATTTCTAATTCTTTGCCACCAGAAAAGAACTGCTTTGATTATTTTTGTACATATAGGGCCTTTTCTTTTTAAAAAAATCTCTTTTGAGATACAGACCTAGTAGTGGTATTGCTAGGTCAAAAGGTATGCCTGGTATTATAGCCTTTTGGGCCTAGTTCCAAATTGCTCTACAGAATGGTTGAATCAGTTCACAACTCTTCCAACAGTGCATTAATGTCTCAATTTTCCCACATCCCTTCTGACATGTCTTTTTCCTTTTCTGTCCTATTAACCAATCTAATAGGTGTGAGGTAGCACCTCAGAATTTTTTAATTTGCATTTTGCCAATCAATAGTGATTTAGAGAAATTTTCCATATGGCTATAGATAGGTTTGATTACTTCATCTGAAAATTTACTGTTCATACCTTTGATCATTTATCCATTGGAGAATAGCTTTTATTTTTCTAAATTTGACTCAGTTCCCTATATATTTGAGAAATGAAGCTTTTGTCAGAGAAACTTGGCTTCAAGAATTTTTTCACCATTATGATTGCTAATTGTATTTCTCTTCATCCTATTTCAGCCCCCGTTTATTCTATTCTCTTGCTCTCTCCTTTCACCCTGTTCCTTCTCAAAAGTATTTTGCTTCTGACTACCACCTCTGCTAATCTGCTTTATCTCTATCTTTCCCCTCCCCTTATTTTATGCCCTTGTCCTCCTACTTTCCTGTAGGGTAAGATAGATTTTGATACCCAATTGAATAGAATATGGTATTTCCTCTTTGAGCCAGTTCCAATGAGAGTAAGGTACAAGTGTTCCCTGCCACCTCCCCCATCTTCCTCTCCACTGTAAAAGCTCTTTGTTGCCTCTTTTATGTCAAATTTACCCCATTCTACCTCTCCCTTTCCCTTTCTCCCAGTGCATTCCTGTTTCCCACCCCTTAATTTTATTTTTTAGGAATCATCCCTTCATATCCATCTTACACACCTCTGCCCTCTATCTATATATGCTCCTTCTAACTGGTGTAATAAGGAGAAATTTCTTATGAGTTACAAATATCATCTTCCAATGTCATTGTGATTGATATTTGGCCACTGCTTCCAGATGGCTGTGGATGAGAAAGTAACTCTGGTGAATTTGCACAGCCCTCCCTCACTCAAATCAAAGTCAATTGCAAGTCATGTCATCATCTCCCTGATGTCATAGTCCTCTTTGAGAAAGAAGGACAAACCACAACGTGTGAGTAGTCTGAGCTGCCTGAATGGGGACCCAGCTGACCAGTTCCAATTGGGCAGTTCAGCTCCTCCCTTCCCCTCCCCATATCTCCACTCCTCTCTTGTCCTCTCCTTTCTTCTTCTCTCCTCTCCTCTCTTCTCCTCTGTTTTCCTCTTTCTTTACCGAAGGGTCATCTGCCCAAAGAAAAGTAATTTTTGATGGCAGAAAACTACCTAATTGACTTGGAGTTTCCTGGCTACATTTATTTCGCAAACATCAAGCCTTAAACCCAATTCACTCTGGATCTTATGTATTAGATAACAATAGGTCCCTGTCCAAGTATCACTTAACAGTTATTTTTGAGCCCTTATGGCTCAGAGGGAAAATAAATATTAAGAGTTTCACTTTTGACCAGCGACCCTGAGGTCTTCCCCTCCAAGTTAATTGGGGGACATCCCTTGACTCACTTCTTAAAGAGGCCCATTCACTGAATGAACATTGCCTCACTCAAAGTCAGTTCTCCCACTGCATCCTGGGCTGTCTCCAGTACTCATGATTGCTATCTATCCTCTGCATCTAGATACCTCTGGAGGAGAAAGTGAGGCTGGTGACTTTGCACAGCCCTCCCTCCCTCAAACCAAAGTCAATTGCAAGTCATGTTATCGTCTCCCTGATGTCATGGTCCTCTTTGAGAATGAAGGATAAACCATACACAATCGTCTTCCAATTCAGGAAGGTAAATTAGTTAAACCTTATGAAGTCTCTCATGATTTCCCATTTCTATTTATCCATTTATGCTTCTCTCCAGTCTTCTATTTGAAAATCATATTTTCTATTCATCTCTGTTCTTTTCACCTGGAATGCGTAAAAATCCTATTCCATTGAATGTTCATTTTTCCCCTAAAGGATTATACTAGGTTTTTTCTGGGTAAGTGATTCTTGGTTGTGATCCTAGCCCTTTTGCCTTCCAAAATATCATATTCCATGCCATCTGATATTTTAATGTAGAAGCTGCTAAATCTTATGTTATCTTGTGACTCCATGATACCTGAATTGTTTCTTTCTGGTTACTTGCAATATTTTCTCCTTGACCTGGGAGTTCTTGAAGTGGGGTATAACATCCAGGTAGTTGTCATTTTGGAATCTCTTTCAGGAGGTGATATGTAGATTCTCTCAATTTCTATTTTACCCTCCGGTTCCGGAATATCATGGCAGTGTTAATGAAAGATAATGCCTAGGTTCTTTTTTTTTTTGATCATAGCTTTCAGGTTGTCCAATAATTTAAAATTATCTCTCCTGGATCTATTTTCCAGGTAATTTGTTTTCCAATGAGATATTTTTTATTACATTCTATTTGTTTCATTCTTTTGGTTTTATTTTGTTCTTTTTGGACTTCTCATAAAGTCATTAGCTTCCATTTGCTCAATTCTAATTTTTAAGGGATTATTTTCTTCAATGACCTCTTGTACCTCTTTTCCCATTTGGCCAATTTTTCTTTTTAAAGACTGTTTTTCTTCAGTGGATGTTTTGTTCTTTCATTTCCATTTGGCTTTTCAAGGCATTCACTGGATTTCTGTACCTCTTTTACCATTTGGTCTAGTCTGTTTTTAGATCCGTGATCATGTCATTTTGCCAGAAAACTTCTCTTTCATGTGTGGTCTGTATTGGTACTTATCTCACTGAGTGGCCAATGTTTTGGGATAGCAAAAAAAAAAAAAAAGAAAAAAATGGACAGAAATGGCCCTCAGCATCATCACCATTACCACCAGCACTATCATTGTTGATTACCACTGTTGTCAGAAGCTTTTGGAATGCTGGCTTTGATCCATTCCAAAAGGAGCAATTCAACTCCATCAGAATGATGTAAGCTGACTATATAGAGATCCTATTTTTCCCACCAGGCACAAACACTTCTCCAAAAAGTGAACCAACAAATTACTTCCAAAAACAAGAGGATACATAAAAAATATTTTCAAGTATCCTTTTACTTCCATTCTTAATTGCTCCAAAGAAAGGCTAATTTAATGACACAACACATTTTGAAGAGTCCTACTCATTATAAATGCAAAATCCAATGCAAAATGATGCAGGACCTTCTTGCCAGTATGATCTTTTACTGATACCAACTAGATTAACTTTTTGTCTTTTGTAAGGAACCTTCTGCCAGCATCAATTCAATGGAATTTAATATGAGAGATTTTAGAAAGCATGAGAAAAAAGTCAAGAATAAGATCTGAGAGCTCGACATGTAAGAGTCGCTGGCCAGGCTTGTGTGCGTAGAGAAGGGGCATAAATTTGTGACTCTAAGCTTATCTCACTATTTGGCCTGGTGAAAGTACTAATGGCCTCATTTCTCCTCATGGACTCATGACTGCCACTGAAAAACAGTATCACAGTTGACGTGTGGACCTGGAAGGCAAAGGAATGCCCAGACCTGAAGAGTTGATTAGAAATGGAGTAGAAAAGGTAAAATAGTCCCAACTAGAGACATGTCCAAGTGGTTTAAAGTTTATCTAGACTTGAATACAATCCCTATATACACTAACATTTGTCTTTGAGCAGTTTTAATGAGTTTGGACTCTAACCCTAATTTCACCATCCATTCCATCATTTGGCTACATTTCTTTAATTCAGGACAAGAGCTGCCATACTTTCCAGGATTTCTGCCAAAACCATTGGTGCTGTAGAAGACCCATGGTTTTTGTTGTTGTTGTTGTTGTTTTGAGAAGTCAACATGATAGTCTGAATTTGGGGGCTTAATTATAGCGATCCTGAAGCCCAAGGCACAGGACTTTTACGATGTCATCCCTGTTGCAGGCACATTTCATTTTGATTTGTAAATACTATCTCTTCAAATCTTACAAGTGTTCTCTTAAATTGTGACAGCAGGAAGCTGGCATGCATGGGCCAAAAGATGTAGCAAGGCTGGGTCAGTTTCCAGAATGTTCCAGGCAGTCTAATCTTGGCTTTCTTGGCCTCTGAATCCCTGCACATTCAAAAACGCCCTGCATTTCTCATTCCTGAAATGGTTTCTTTGCCAAATATTCTGACTCCTTCTTGTGGATCAATTTCACATGCCAACTGTCGGACTAGAAAATATTGTCACAAATCATTTCTGTTGGTGAAGACACTTCTAGAGGGTGGGGTTTTTTTAAAGGGAATCATGACTGGCAATTAGAGAATGTGCCTTTGGAAAGACACGTGAAATTCTTCAGATGCTGTCCTGAAAGAACTTTGCCGAAGTGTTCACAAAAAAGTAAATATTGTTTCTAAAATAAGTATTACAGTGATGGTGGTGATGATTGTTAAGTAATTGTGTCAGTGTCTTGCTCTTTTTTAACTTCGTTTGATACCACATTAGCCACAGGGGTTTAGAGACATTATCTTGGGCATCAGAAATCTGGACTTCAAATCTTACTTCAGTTATCTTCTAGTTCTGGCACCCTAGCTCCTTCACTTTGAAGAGGAATAGCCTCAGATAACCCATTTATCACATACATGGAATAATGGCTCTTACCACAGTGGATGGCTTGGGGAATTCAATACCAAAGGAATTTTTAAAAATTCCATATCAGGGGTGAAACAAGGATGTCCATTATCACCACTCTTATTCAATATTGTACTAGAAATGTTAGCTTTCACTGTAAGAGAAGAAAAACAAATTGAAAGAATTAGAATATGCAATGAGGAAACAAAGCTAGCACTCATTACAGATGATTCTGGAGAATCCTAGAAAATCAACTAAAAGCTACCTGGCAAAGTTGGAGGATATAAAATAAACACCCAGAAATCATTGCATTTCACAGGGGAAGGTGGCTTAGCCATTCCAAATCTTAAATTGTATTATAAAGCAGCAATAATCAAAACTGCTTGGTACTGGCTAGGAAACAAAGTGCTGGATCAGTGGAATAGGTTAGGTATGCCAGACAGTAGTCAATGACTATAGTAATCTACTATTTGATAAACCCAAAGACCCTAGCTTGTGGGATAACAACCCACTCTTTGAACCAAAAAAAAAAAACTACTGGGAAAACTGGAAAAGAGTATGGCAGAAACTAGGCATTGATCAAAATCTCACATCTTATATCAAAATAAAGTCAAAATGGGTTCACGATTTAGATATGAAGGCTGATACTAGAAGCAAACTAGGATACCAAGGAATACTTTACTTTCAGATTTATGGAGAACAGAAGAATTCATGACCAAACAGGAGATAGAGAACATTATGAAAAACAAAGTGGATAACTTTGATTATATTAAATTGAAAAGTTCTTGCACAAAGTCAATGCAACTAAGATTAGAAGGAAGGTAGAAAACTGGGAAAGAATTTTTACATAACTTTAGACAATATAAGATAGTTGGGAGTCTACCTGCCAAGACAAACTCAGGAACTATATGAACACAATTACAAAACACTTATCACACAAATATTTTGATCTAGATAACTGAAAAAATATCAGTTGCTCATGGGTTAATATAATAAAAATGACAATTGCACTTAAATTAATTTACTTATTCAGTGCCATACCAATCAAACTACCACAAATTATTTTATAGTGCTAGAAAAAAATAACAAAATTCATCTGGAAGAACAAAGGGTCAAGAATATCAAGAGAATTGATGGGGAAAAAAATGCAAAGGAAAGTGGCCTACCTGTACCAGATCTGAAACTATATTATAAAGCAGCAATCATGAAAAGTATTTGGTAACAGCTAAGAAAGAGAGTGATGCATCAATGGAGTTGATTAAGGACATAAGACACAGTAGTCAATGACTATGCTAATGTACTATTTGATAAACCCAACGACTCAAGCTTCCAAGTCAACAGCTTACTATTTAACAAAACTGCTGGGAAAACTGGAAAATACTATGGCAGAAACCAGGCATAGACCAACAGCTTAGACAATATACGAAGATAAGGTCAAAATGGGTAGATGATTTAGACATAAAGTTGGATACCATAAGCACATTCGGAGAACAAGGAATAGTTTACCTGTCAGATCTATGGAGAATGGGAGAATTTATGATCAAACAGGAGATAAGGAACATTATGAAAGGCAAAGTGGATGATTTGGATTACATTACATGAAAAATTTTTGCAGAAATGAAATCAATGCAACCAAGATTAGAAGGAAAGCAGAAAGGCGGTAAACAGTTTTTACAGCCAGTGTCTCTGCTAAAGGCCTCATTTCTAAAATATGTAGTGAACTGAGTCAAATTTATAAGAATATGAGTCATTCCCCAAATGATAAATGGTCAACAGATGTGAACAGGCAGTTTTCAGAGGAAGAAATGTTCTTAATCACTATTGGTTAGATAAATGCAAAACAAAACAACTCTGAGGTACCATATCACACCTATTAGATTGGATAACATAGCAAAACAGGAAAATTATAAATGCTGGAGAGGATATGGGAAAACCAGAACACTAACATATTGTTGATGGAGTTTTAAACTAATCCAACCATTCTGGAGAGCAATTTGGAACTATGTCAAAAGGACTATAAAACTGTGTACCTTTGACCCAGCAATACCACTTCTTTGTCTGTATCCCAAAGAGATCATACAAATGGGAGACGAACCCACATGTACCAAAAATATTTATACCAGCTCTTTCTGTGGTGGTCAGTAATTGGAAACTGAGATGATGCTCATCTGTTGGGGAATGGCTGAACAAGTTGTGGTATACGAATGTAACGGAATACTAGTGTTCCATAAGAAATGATGAGCAGGTGGACTTCAGAAAAACCTGGAAAAACTGACATGAACTGATGCTGAGTGAAGTGAGAAAACGTTGTACACTGTAACAGCCACATTATGTGATGACTAACGCTGATAAAATTACCTCTTCTTAGCAGTGCAAGGATCTAAGACATCTCCACAAGAGTGAAGATGGAAAATACTAAGCAATTCCACAGAAAGAATTACGGAGTGTGAATGCAGATAGAAGCATATTATCTGCATAATTTTTTTTTGGTTTTGGTTTGTTTCTTCTTCCTCGTGGTTCCTATTGGTTCTAATTCTTCTATACAACATGACTAATGTGAAAATATGTTTAATAGGAATGTATCTGTAGACCCTATATCAGATTACACACCATCTTGGGGAGGGAGGCAGGAGTGGGAGGGTGAGAAAATTTAAAACTCAAAATTTTATTCTTATGGAACTGAATGATGAAAACTAAACATAAACAAATTAATTATTTTTATTAGAAAAGGTGTCTGCCCAAGAAACATGTCCTTATATATTAATTTCTCTGAACAGATAGAATGCTACATAATAGCTCTCTAAAGAAGGCCATCCTTACTAGAGTTCTCCATTGGGACACAAAGGATGTTCTCAGGATGGATCTTCCTCAGGCATAAGGATTCTCATGAAGATACAACCATTGAGACTTGCATTTTGCTGAATGCCATAGCATCAGGTGCCATCAAAACAAAACAAAACAAAAATTTAGAAGTGCCTGTAGTTTATTTCTCTTCGCTCCATCATGTGTTTTCTAAATAAGCTGGGGCTTTTTTCCCCCTAATGATCAATATTATGTACATGCTATCTTGCTCTCATGTTTTGCTTAGAGTTACAAACATATTGAAATAGCACAATCGACCCCTGAATGGAAGAAGTTACCCTTTGAGAACAGCAAGGTTAATAGGATGTTAGCGAGTTATTCATAGTAAGCTTTCCTTTTATTAAATGACCTCAGCTGGAAGAAGAGTTGGAAACTCAGATTGAAATGTGGGAAAAGGAACATTCTGAGGCTTTTGTGGTGAATGGTCAGAAATTCACAGAATATGTGATGGAACAGTGGAACATGTTTCATTTGAACAAAGAGAAAGAAAAGCAGGAGTGAGTAAGTAAAAACAAAGAAAGAGAAAAGCTGTGAGCTAAGTTGGAGGGATGGTGAGAGCATATACTCTATGTCCATCTCTTGCCATCCATTTTTTTGTATGCTATAGACAAGCTTTGGGGCTCTGCCTTCACACCTTTTTTTTTTTGATGTTGTGCTTATCACTGATGATTCTTATTCCTATAGCAACTAAAGAAGAAACAAGAAACAGGAGCAGAGATGTCATATAGTAGCAGATCCAAAATACCCAGTCCTTGCTGCGGCCTAATTCATCAGGCAAAGGCTACAAGGTAACAAAGCTTTACCTCATTAAAAAGTCTGACTCTTAGAGAAGTATTCTTTGGAAAAAGGTAGTAGGAATGATATCCAAAATGGCAGCTTGCTGGCTTGGCAAGTTTAATCCAAGTTCGTTGAGTGAATGCCATTAAAGCCCAGCACATTTTACCTAATCATTGCTTACCCTCTGTTGGGAGTGGAATAAGTCCCTGCCTCTCTGCTGATAATCTCAAAGAATGTCTACCTCACTGACAACCACGATTGCCCAGTGAATGCTCAGCCATTTATCTTATTTTAACTACACTAGGCTTTCAGGGTGTACTGAAGCAGGAATTTTCTAGGATTGTATTATCAACTTGGAAAGAAGGAAAGAAACATTGATTAAGAGCCTATTACATGCTAGATACCATGCTAGGCACTTTTCAAATATTATCTCATTTGATCCTTAACCCTGGGAGGGGAGGATTGTTATTATCCCCATTTTACAATTGAGGACACTGAGTTTAAATGACTTGCCCAGGGTCACACAGCTAATGTCTAATGCTGGATTTGAACTTGGGTATTCTTGACTCCAGGCCCAGCTGTATGCCTCTCTAAATTAGAATCCAAATTAAAAACTGAAATAGGCATCAAGCTAGCATGATAAATGAAGGAGCATAACTACATGACCTCTGGGGCTCCTTCCATCCATAAATCTTCTGAAACCTTGAAGTTCCATCTAACAAAGGGATGAACATTTTTCACATTGTTATCATTAGGCCTTTCATTATTTGACTGATAAGCAAAGGGTTCTCTTCATGCCTGTTCTTTTGGTCAGGTTCAAGCCAGACACACCCATGAAACAGGATTCCCTGTTGCAGAGCTGCTACTATTCCTCACAGCTCTCATCCTGAGAAACCATGTTTCTTTCTAGTTGTAATGGTTTAGTTAAGTAGCTATTAGCTTCTTCCTCTGGTGATCTTTGCCTTTTGCTTCCAACTTCTCTCATTCCATGTACTTTAGCCTAAGATTATCTTGGCAGCAGGTTCTCACAGGACTCTCAGACTTATGGAATGATAAACATGTCTTGTCCTTGTGAGAGAAGCTTAAAGTGCCAGTGTTTCCACTCTTATTGCCTTCCTGGGTACTAGCTTTTCACTACAAGTGCCTTCTAGACACGGGAAATTGTTTTTAAACCTTCTTGTATAGCTCAGCGTGTCCTGGGGCATAGCTATGTGCATCTGAGATTTTTGTTTCTGTACCAAGCAGTGTTTTTCCATGATTCTTAGTGGAGTACGTAACCAAGATATGTTCCACGACATCATTCCCTCTGCCTGCTCCTTGGAGACTGTGCTGAAAAGGTGGGCCAAGGAGGAAGACTTCATGAACCTGCCAGATTTCTGCGCTCTTCTGAGAATGTGCTTCCCTCCCCACTTTCCTCATCTGATTTTTATTTCTCTTCCAACAGTAAAAATCATCAGAGGCTTTCAACTTTGATATCTTCATTGCCCCTCCAACTTTTACTTCTTCATCCCTCCTGGACTTCACTACAAGTTTTTTTTCCCCTATGGATAAGGGAATAATTTATGATTAAACAAGATATAAAGAATATTTTGGGATGTAAAGCCAATGCAGCCAAGGTTACAAGGAAAGCAAAGAATTACTGGGTGGGGTAATTTATGGTAAGTTTCACTAATAAAGGCCACACTTCTCACATATGTAGAGAACTGAGTCAGATTTATAAGAATGTGAGTCATTCTCTAATTGAGAAGTAATTAAAGGATATGTTTGTTTTTGTTTTTGGCCAGGCAATAGGGTTAAGTGACTTGCCCAGGGTCACACAGCTATTAAGTGTTATGTGTCTGATGCCAGATTTGAACTCAGGTCCTCCTGAATCCAGGGCAAAGTGCTCTATCCACTGCACTACCTAACTGCCCCATGATGAAAGGATATGAATGAGTAGTTTTCATAAGAAGAAATCAAAGTTCTCTAAAAGCATATAAGTTTATTATAAGTATGTTAAGGTAGCAAATGAAGATCAATGATAGGTTCAAGATGGAGGCCAGCTTTAAATGGGAACTTTAAAGACAATTCAAATAGATCTACCTCAGCAAAAGAGGCTCAGCCATTGCATCTCATTTCTTCCCCAAGTTTTCAAGAACAGTAACAATTTGCAAGTAGGGGTACTATGTCACAGGCAGGGGTGCATAACAAACAGCAGGTAATGCAAAATGCTACAGATTTGATGTCACCTTCCTCCCCACACACACGCATACATTGACAAGGAGGACTGGGAAGAATGGGTCACGGAGTCAACATAATGTTCACTACTTTCCTGTTGGGCCCTTTGTAGTGCTATGAATCTGCTTTGCTCACCATATCTGGTCTGGCCTCAGCTCAATATGTAGAAAATTAGTTCAGACATTTCCCCAGCTCAGATACTGGTGGAGAAGTGCCTGTCCTCCAGACCCTTCCAAGTTCCCTGTGGATTAGCCTAGATCAAGGTCAAGCCTAGGTCTAGAGCTCGCCTCTTTCTCCCTCCATGAGTTCTTTCTCAGGTGTCTAGCTGAATGCTCTCTCCTGTCTTCTGTATCTTGAATTTCTCCCTCCCGGGGTGTGAATAAGCACCTCAATCATCCACACAGATTAGCCTCCCCCAGTGAAGAACACAGACTTTAGTCAAATCTAGTGAACAGCTGTCAAATGTGAAAAGAAATGGCCAGAGTCACAGAGGTTGTGCAACCTCTCTCAACTCTGAAAATACCAAAGAGCTCACACAGGTTATCACAACGACAGTTAACTCTGAAAAACAAAATAAAATAAAACCAAAATAAAACCAAAGAGCTAACAGTGGTGGCAAGCAAAAAGGTTTCGTTGTTGTGTTGAAGGAAAGAAACTAGACACATGTGTTGAGACCTCCTCTGATACTGAAGAGACTCAATTTGGGTGAATAAATCTCAATACATTTACTAGTAGCTAAACAGTGAGCTGCCGACCCGACAATGAGGGATAACAGCAACAACGGGACAAGTTTGATTCAAAGCAGGGTTTCCTGACTGGAACATGGTTTCTGTAGGCACCCCACTCCAAAAATCAACCTACAGAAGTTCCTTACAAAATCAAAATCAAAAATCAAAAATTCTTTTCAAATATCAGCTTAATATTTGCATGTGCAATTGCTCCAGAGAAAAGACCATTCTGCCACATAAACCATAGCACACCTTCATAATAATTATAAATGCTAAAGCCCATGCAAAATGATTCATTAAGTACCTATCAGTATCATTCTGTAACTGACACCTGCTCTATTACCATATTTGTCTTTTGCAAGGAACCTTGAGCCAGCAGCAATTCAATGGAAATGAACGTATGAGAAGTCATTAAAAAAAGCCAAAAATAAGGAGTGAGGACTCCACATGTCAGGGTCTGACAGCCTATGACAGGACTATGTTTGAAGACAAGGGCTATACATGCATTCATACCGCTAAACTGGTCCCTTTGTTTGTCTGCAGAATGTGCTACTGGCCTCATTTCTCTCCATGGACTCATCAATGGAACTGAAAAGTGTCATCACACTAGCCGTGTGAACCTTGGAGACAATGGTATGACCAGAGCTGAATAGATCAAGGGAAATGGAGTAGAAGAGCTCAAAGAGTTTGAAATTGGGAAGTGTGCAAGTGGCTACAAGCTCATCTGCACTTGGATAATGGAAGTTTTGACTTCAAATCTCACTTCAGCTCTAAGTTGAAGCAACCTGGTTCACTCACTTTGACAAACTAAGCTTCAAATAACTCCTTTGTAAAATATAGGGAGGAATGGCTCTTATCTTACTCACTAGCCATGATAATGCAATGTCAAAAGAAGTCCAAAAATCACAAGATACTGACGATCACACCATCTTCATCACCACCATAACTGTTATTCCTATGATTGGAGCTATACTTCCTTTCTGCATGCACCCTTCAGAAAAGACCCTTCATGAGTACATTTGAAGAATTTCATCTGTCTATCCAGAAGCATCTTCTCTAGTTGCCAGTCATGATTCCCTTGCCAAAACCCACCCTTGAGAAGTAAATCTTCACCAAGAGAAATGGTTTGTGGCAATATTTTTTCCATCCTTATTGTTGCCATGTGTCCACATGAGGGAGTCTGAATCTTTGGCAAAGAAACCATTTCAGGAATGAAAAATGCAGAACCTTTTTGAAAATTCAGGGATCCACAGACAAAGAAATCGAATACCTGACCACTTATAATATCCTGGAAACTGACCCAACCTTGCTACATCTTTTAGCCATTCCATTCCCTTTCCTGTTGACACAATTATATCTCTTTTGAGATTGGGAAATATAGTTTTTAAAAGCAAAACACTATTACATCTGTGACTAAGAGCACAGCCTATGCCTTGGGTTTGAAGACTGTGAACATTCTCAGAATGAGAGTAGTGCTCTGACAGAATAATGATACTTGCATCATGTAGTGTCCAGCGAAATGGAATAAAAAGGGAAGGAAAAATTAAATGAAAATGGCATTAAACATCATCAGATTCATCATATTTTCATTGTCACTCCTGTCAGATCCATGAACCATTAAGGCATGATCACTTCCAAAGGGAATCATTTAGGACTCCAGATTAATAAACTAATGTCCCCTCTTGTTTTACTACCAAAACATCTTATTCATTATGTGTATACCCCTTTGGGACCTTTGTCTTTAATTGTCACCAAAGAAATCCTAAAAAGCATGGGGGCTCTTAAAATTAGTGGTAGAGTCCAAACCCTTTTTAAAATGCTCACAGACAAATGTTGTTAATTCCCCAGGAGTCCAAGGGGGACCATCAATCTTGACTTAATATCTTACTTTAGCTATCTACTAGCTGTGGCACCGTTGCTCACTCCCTGTGAAAACCTTCAGAATCAGAGTAGTTTTATGACAGAATAGTGGTACTTGTGTCATCGGGTATTCAGGAAATTATGATGAAAAGTGAAGGAAAAATTAAATAAATGATATTAAACCTCCTCCCCATCATCATCATTGTTTCTGTCAGAACCATGAATCGTTAAGGCAAGACTATTTCAAATACGAATATTTTAGGAAGATTGATGTAAAAACTTATCTTGCCATCTGTAGACCTCCCCCCTTTATTTACTAGCTGCAAAACCCATTCAGGACTGTCACATCCAAAAGTAACTTCATATTTGAAAAGACATTCCAGAGACTTTACTTTGAAACTTAAGCATAGCAGTAGCAACTGGGTTTTAAGATGAAGTCTGAAAATTTTACCAGAGAAAAATTCCTCACAATGAGAAATGTAGAAATCATTTTGACCAGAAGGCAAATGAACACAAAGCTTTCTTTAGTTTGTCATTTCCATATCAACCTGGAAACTGATCCTGCCATCCAACAATTCTAGTCCCTTGGAATCTTTTCCTTCTTTCTCAATTCATGAAATAGCTTACCAGATTTCAGAAGACTGAAGAAAAAAGAACCATAGCTGTCTTTCCAAAGGCACATTCTCTAATTACCAGTCATGGTTCTCTTTAAAAAAAAAAAATGAAACACCTACAAGGAGTGTCTTCACCAGCAGAAATGATTTGTGACAATCTTCCTTCAAGTCTAACAATTGGTATATGAAATTGGTCCACAAATGGGAGTCAGAATATTTGGCAAAGAAACCATTTCAGCAATGAGAACTGCAGGGCTTTTTTTTGAACAGTCAGAGATTCAGAGGCCAAGAAAGCCAAGATTTGACTACCTGAACATTCTGGAAACTGATCCAGCCTTGCTACTTTTGGCCCATGCATGCTAGCTTCCTGCTGTCACAATTTAGCAGAACACTTTTAAGATTTGAAGAGATAGTATTTACCAACCAAAATGAAATGAGCCTTCAACAAGGATGACATAGTAAAAGTCCTGTGCCATGGGCTTGAGGACCACTATAATTAAGCCCCCAAATTCAGACTATCATGTTGACTTTTCAAAAAAAAAAAAGATAGACCTTCAATGGCATCAATGGTTTTGGCAGAAATCCTGATAAGTATGGCAGCTCTTGCCCTGAATTAAAGAAATGTAGCCAAATGATGGAATGGATGGTGAAATTAGAGTTCGAGTCCAAACACCATGTAAAACTGCTCAAAGACAAATTTTAGTGATTCTATAGGGGACTGTGTTGAAATCTAGATAAACTTTAAACCCCTTGTACACCTCTCTAGTTGGGACCATTTTATCTCTTCTACTCCATTTCTAATCAACTCTTCAGGTCTGGCCATTCCTTTGCCTTCCAGTCCACATATCAAATGTGATACTGTTTTTCAGTGGCAGTCGTGAGTCCATGAGGAGAAATCAGACCAGTAGTACTTTCACCAAGCCAAATAGTGAGATAAGCTTAGAGACACAAATGTATGACCCTTCTCTATGCACACAATCCTGGCCAGTGACTCTTACATGTCGAGCTCTCAGACCTTATTCTTGGCTTTTTTCTCAGGCTTTCTAAAATCTCTCATATTCAATTCCATTGAATTGATGCTGGCAGAAGGTTCCTTACAAAAGACAAAAAGTTAACCTATTTGGCATCAGTACAAGATCATACTGGCAAGAAGGTCTTGCATCATTTTGCATTGGATTTTGCATTTATAATGAGTAGGACCCTTCACTAAGTGTTGTGTCATTAAATTCGCCTTTCTTTGGCACAATTACCAATGGAATTAATGGGCCATTTGAAAATAATTTTTTTGAGTATCATTTTGATTTTGGAAGCAATTTGTTGGTTGATTTTTGCACAGGTGTTTGTGCCTGGCAATAAAAATAGTATCTCTACATAGTCAGCTTACGTCATTCTGATGGAGATGAATTGCTCCTTTTGGAATGGATCAAAGCCAGCATTCCAAAAGCTTCTGACAATGGTGACAATCAATAATGATAGTGCTGGTGGTGATGATGATGATGCTGAGGCCATTTCATCCATTTTTTTCTTTTCTTTGCTATCGCAGAACAGTGGCCACTCAGTGAGATAAGTACCAATACAAACCACACATGAAAGAGAAGTTTTCTGGTGAAATGACATGATCACAGATCTAAAAACAGACTAGGCCAAATGGTAAAAGAGGTAAGAAATCCAGTGAGTAGAAGAATGTGTTAAAAAGCCAAATGGAAATAAAAGCACAAAAAATCCACTGAAGAAAAAAAACTCTTTAAAAAGCAGAACTGGCCAAATGGGAAAAGAGGTACAAAAGGTGATTGAAGAAAATAACCCCTTAAAAATTAGAATTGAGCACATGGAAGCTAACAATTTCATGAGAAATCAAGAAAGAACAAAATGAAAACAAAAGAATTAAACAAATAGAATGTAATGTTAAATATCTCACTGGAAAACTACTGACCTGGAAAATGGATCCAGGAGGGATAATTTAAAATTATTGGACTAGAAAACAACTGACCTGGAAAACAGATCCAGGAGAGATAATTTTAAATTATTGGACTACCTGAAAGCTATGATCAAAAAAAGAACCTAGACATTATCTTTCAAGAATTTATCAAGGAACACTGCCCTAATATTCTGGAACCAGAGGATAAAATAAAAATTGAAAGAATCTGCATATCACCTCCTGAAAGAGATCCCAAAATGAAAACTGCCAGGAATATTATACCCAACTTCAAGAACTCCCAGGTCAATGAGAAAATATTGCAAGTAGCCATAGCCAGAAAGAAACAGTTGAAGTATCATGGAGTGACAGGATAACACAAGATTTAGTAGCTTCTACATTAAAATATTAGATGGCTTGAAATACGATATTTTGGAAGGCAAAGGAGCTAGGATCAAAACCAAGAATCACTTACCTTGAAAAAATGAGTGTAATCCTTTAGGGGAAAAACTGGACATTCCATGAAACAGGATGTTTAAGCATTCTTGATGAACAGACCATAGCTAAATATAAAATCTAACTTTCAAATACAAGACTGGAGAGAAGCATTAAAAGGTAAACAGGAATGGGAAATCATAAGAGACTTAATAAGGTTAAACTATTTACCTTCCTGAATTGGAAGATGATTGTGTATGGTTCATCCCTCATTCTCAAAGAGGACCATGACATCAGGGAGATGATAACACGATTTTCAATTGACTTTGGTTTGAAGGAAGGAGGGCTATGCAAAGTCACCAGCCCCACTTTCTCCTCCAGAGACATCTAGATACAGCAGATAGATAGCAATCATGAGGTCTGGAGACAGCCCAGGATACAGTGGAAGAACTTGGCCCTTTTAAGCTAAGGTCTTTCCAGCTTCTCACTTTGAGTGAGGCAATGCCCATTCAGTGACTAGGCCTCCTTAAGAAGTGACTCAAGGCATGGCCCTTAATTAACTTGGAGGGGAAGACCTCAGGGTTGCTGGCCGAAAGAGAAACAGTTAATATTTGCTTTTTCTCTGAGCCAGAAAGGCCCAGAAATAGCTATTAAGTGGTGCTTGGATGGGGACCTATTGTTATCTAATCCATAAGATCCAGTGTAAATTGGGTTTAATGCTTCATCTTTGAGAAATAAATCTAACCAGTAAACTCCAAATCGATCAGGTAGTTTTCTGCCATCAAAAATTACCTATATTTGGGCAGATCACGCTAAAGGTAGAGTAAAGGAGAGGAGAAGAGAGGAGAAGAGAGAAGAAGAGAGGAGAGGACAGAAGAGAAGAGGAGTTCAGAGAAGAGGAGAGGAGAGGAGTGGAGAGAAGAGGAGGGGGGAGAGAAGAGTGGAGGTGTGGGGAGGGGAAGGGAGGAGCTGAACTGCCCAATTGGAACTGGTCAGCTGGGTCCCCATTCAGGCAGCTGAGAGTATTCCCAGGTTATGGTTTGTCCTTCATTCTCAAAGAGGACTATGACATCAGGGAGATGGTGATATGACTTGCAATTGACTTTGATTTCAGTGAGGGAGGGCTGTGAAAATTCACCAGAGTTACTTTCTCATCCAAAGCCATCTGGAATCAGTGGCCAAATATCAATCACGATGATATTGGAAGATGATATTTGTAACTTATAAGAAATTTCTCCTTATTATACTAGTTAGAAGGAGCATATATAGAAAGAGGGCAAAGGTGTGACATGAATATGAAGGGAAAATTCCTAAAAAATAAAATTAAGGAACGGGAAAGAGGAATGCACTGGGAGAAAGGGAAAGGGAGAGGTACAATAGGGTAAATTATTTAACATAAAAGAGGCAAGAAAGACTTTTATAGCTGAGAGGAAGATGGGGGAGGTGGCAGGGAACATCTGTACCTTGCTCTCATCAGAATTGGCTCAAATTGGGTATCGAAATCTATCTTACCCTACAGGAAAGTAGGAGGGCAAGGGCATAAAATAAAGGGGATGGGAAAGATAGAGGTAAAGCAGATTAGCCGAGGTGGTAGTTGGAAGCAAAATACTTTTGAGAACTAACGGGGTGAAAGGAGAGAGCAAGAGAATAGAATAAGCAGGGGCTGAAATAGGATGGAGAAAAACACAGTTAGTAATCACAAGTGTGAATAAATTTTTGAAGCCAAGTTTCTCTTTTTTTGCATATTTTAGTAATTTATTTTGATTTATCAACAATCATTTCCATATGCTTTTGAGTTTAAAATTTTTCTCCCCCTTCCTCCCTACCTCTCTCCCCAAAACGGTGCACAATCTGATATAGTCTATACATTTACATTCCTATTAAACATATTTTCATATTATTGAAGTTGTAAGTGAAAATTAAACTAATAGGAGGACTATCAGAAAGAGGAAACAAAACTCAACGGAAGAGAAAAAAAAGATAGCAGCTCAACTTTCACAGGTATGATTACTATCTGTGTCTTTTTCTCCATCCTTTTCCCCCATTTATGCTTTTTTTCTCCTCTATCCATTCCCCCCCTCACCAGTACTTTGCTTTTGACCACCACCTCCTTCAGTCTCTCCTCCTTTCTATGTTCCCCCTCCCCCCTCTTCCCCTTTGCTCCGATTGCTTCTTCCCTCCCTTCCATCCCCCATCCCTTTTCTTTCCCCTTTTCCCTCCTCCTGCCCACAGGGCAAGTTAGATTTCCATACCTAACTGATTACGTTATTCCCTTCTTGAGCCAAATCTGATGAGAGCAAGGTTCAAACAATGCTCACACACTCCCATCTTTCCCTCTGCTGTAATAGAATTTCCCATCTTTTCCTGTAATGTAATTTACCCTTGTCTCCCTCCTCCTTTCTCGGTACATTTTCTGAGATCAGACTAATCCACTTACTTGGATCCATTTAACCCACTTGATTAGATTTTTTTTCATCATTACATCAAAGTCAGCTTTTATCCACCACTTTATGTATACTCCTTTAACATGGTGTTATAACAATACAGTTCTCAAGAGTAGCAAGTGTTATCTTCTCTTGTAGGGATGTAAGCAGTTTGCCTTTATTAGCATCATATTGTATCTTTCTGTCCCATTTTCCTTTTTATGTCTCTCTTGACTCTTGTACTTGAAGATCCAATTTTGTGTTGAGTTCTAGTCTTTTTATCAGGCAGATTTGGAAGTCCCCTATTTCGTTGAATATCCATCTCCTCCCCTGAAAGATCATGGTCATTTTCTCTGGGTAGTTGATCCTTGGTTGTAATCCAAGCTCCTTTGCCTTACAAAATATCATGTTCCATGCCTACAGTCTTTTAATGTAGCAGCTGAAAGGTCCTGTGTAATCCTGACTGTGGTTCCATGATATTAAATTGTTTCTTTCAGGCTGCTTGCAGTATTTTCTCTTTGACCTGGAAATTTTGGAATTTGGCTACTATATTCCTTGGTGTTTTCAGTTTGGGATCTCTTTCAGGAGGCAATCAGTGGATTCTTTCCATGGCTATTTTATCTTCTGGTTCTAGGACTTTAAGGAAGTTTTTCTCTATGATTTCCTGAAAGATACTATCCAGGTTGTTTTTTTCATCGTGATTTTCAGGTAGACTTATAATTTTTCAGTTGTGTCTAAATGATTTATTTTCTAGGCGAGTTGTTTTACCAATGAGGTATTTTACATTTTCATCTTTTTTTTCTTTTCATTTTTTTTGTTTGGCTGATTTTTGATCTCTCATAGTTATTAGCTTCCATTTGCCTGATGCTAATTTTTAACAAATTGTTTTCTTCTGTTAGATTTTGTACCTCTTTCCCCAATTGGCCAACATATTTCTAAGGGATTTGTTTTCTTCAGTGTACATTTTTTTCAGTTGGTCAAATGTATTTTTTTAAGGACTCTTCTACCTCTCTCATTTGACTTTTAAAATCCTTCTTGAGCTTGTCTAAGAAGGCTTTTTGAGCTTCAGACCAGTTCATATTCCCTTTTGAGGTTCCAGATGTGGGTTTGTTGACAATGTTATCCTCTTCAGAATTTCTGCCTTTACCTTCACTCTTCTCATAATATGAGTCTATGGTGTGTTTCTTTTTACTCATGGTGTTTCCTTATTATCTGCCCTTTAAAGAGATTGAACTCTTCTGCTGGGGAGCAGAGGGTACTGACCTAAGCTTCTTGTCTTCAGAGCCTAGGTCTTGGTCACTGGCGTTGTGCGCTGGGGACTTTTATGTTGGCAATTGGAGGCTGTAGGGTTCAGGTGACTTACCTGGTGTTGCGCTGGAATCGGCAAGGCTGGAACTTTCGGGCAGCTCTAGGTTGCCTGCTTTACCTTTCCTTTAGCCTTCTTCAGCTCCTTTCAGAAGACTGTTGCAAGGTGTTTATCTGCCTAGGGCACTTTGTAGTGCTGCTTCCCTTATTTTTGCTGAAGCACTGGGAGACTCCTTTGCTGTGGAATGCCGAGGCACCTGGTGGTTTTCTGAGCTGGTTTCCACCATTTCCCCCACCCCCACTAAGGTCACTCAGAGGTCCAGGTGTTGTTATTTCCTGCTCCACCACCTGGATTTCAAGATCTCCTCCTGTGTTAAAGTGGGGCTTTCCACTAGCTGGCTGGGAAGCCTCCCTTTCTGTATTGCTCCCCTTTCTCCAGGGCAAGAGGGGCCTTTCCCGTTAATCCCTCAAGCTACCTGGGCTACTGCTCTGCTGCTCCCCCTCTTTCCTTTGGTTCAGCTGTTTCAGGGTTCTTTCTGGGGTGATATTTTTTGGGCCTTCAGAGGTTGATAGGGGAGGGTGAGAGCAACTACCTTTTCACTCTGCCATCTTGGCTTCTGGAAGCAGAACTCCGAGGATATTCCATTTATGTTCAGACTAGAGTACAGCCTACTTGAACCTGCATGAATCTACCACTCTTGGAGATGGTTAAAGTAAAAGGCTCCCCCTTCCAAACTTATTTCCCACTCACATACCAATGTCATAATTGCTGACAAAAATGTTATCTGTACTCTTGGGTATTTAACAAAGTTAACAATCTACTTTAAACTTCCCTCCCTTTCATTATATTCTTAGGGTTAATTCTGCAGTATGCAATTTTTGATGCTTGGTGAGGGCTGCAGGCCTACTGAACCTCCATTTAAAGAGATGACCAAGGACAGACATCACATTTATCTATGTGCTGCTCTACTGTGGGGCTTCTCAGACTTTTCCTTCATGCCCCTGCGTTATGTACCTGACCCACATTTCAAATTCTTTTTCTGTGTTTTCTTCCATGATGAAATTGCAAATTCATTGATGGCAGGAACTGTTTTCAATCATCATCTTCAAATTCTTCTTCTTCTTCTTCTTCTTCTTCTTCTTCTTCTTCTTCTTCTTCTTCTTCTTCTTCTTCTTCTCCTCCTCCTCCTCCTCCTCCTCCTCCTCTCCTTCTCCTTCTCTCCTTGTATATTATCCTAAACACTTAGAATATTAGAATATTCATGTGTAGACATGAATTAACTTTATGGTCCTCACTGTCTCTCAGTCCCTATATCCAAGTAGTTTCTAAGTCTTGTCATTACTAAAACATAACTCTCATTCTCCACCTGTTTCCACTTCTCTTCACTCTGAATTTCCTCTTCCTTGCTCCAGCTTTTCACCATGAAGCTTGACTCTAGGTGTTGAATTCACATGTTGGAACTACCCTCCCCTTCTGAAGCCTCTCCAGATGATTGCATGCCTCTTCCAAGGGCCCAGGACATCCAAGGATCATTAGTATTCAGGCAGCATTCCATATTTTCTCTATTATGCCAACCCTAACTCACAACAGTTTTTTGGCTTTTTCTTTACTGTCTTCTTCCATTATGATGTTAGATACTTGAGGAAGGGATTGTCTTTTTTTCTACTTTTATTTCTATTCCCAGTGCTTAGCAGAGTGCCTAACATATGATACATGTGTAGTAAATGCTAAATTGACTCACTGACTCAAGAAATCACATCTTTTCTCCCCTGGAAAATCGAAGCAACCTTCTGACTGCTCTACCTACATAATGTCTCTATGGTCAGCAATCCTTCATTTGCTCAGATCTCCAGTGTTTTCCACACCTTATATGTCATGTCATCCTTTGTTCAATCAACTCTGAAACACCCAATGAACTATAGGATCACATAGGGACCTTTGTTTTTGTCAGTGAATGACATTACAACCCGGCTACACTCCACCTTTCTAATTTTACATCATAGATATTATTTGTCTTCACACACTTTATGGTCCAAAGATTCTGATCTTCTCTTTCTTCTCACATGACACTTTATTTCCCATCTACATTGCTTTGCAAAAGCAGTCATCCATGCCTGAGATGTATGCCCCCTTCACCTCTGCCTCTTTAGGATCTTTCCTTTCCTTTAGAGCTCAGATAACTTGCCACCTCTTCTACCTCAGAAGGAATCTGACCATCTTCCTCCTATCTCATACTGTGCCTTGTGTTCAATGAGATAGAAGTAGACTTCAACTTAAAAATTGACTCTCCTCAAACACCTTGACCACTCATTTCCTCAGCCTACTCATTTCCCGTGTCCTACTATTACATCCCGCATTAGCCTACGCAACATTGGACATAGCCTTGGTTATACCGTCTTCCACACATATACCACTTCTATGTTCAAGAATTCCAAAATCCTCTTAATCTATTATGTTTTTGCTTCTCCCTCTGACTTCCTTTATCAAACCTTATTCTTCATACCTAATGTGACCTCCAATTTTTCTACTCTTCATTTTCTTCCAGATCATCTCCCCTGCATTAAACCCTTTATCCCCACCTTGCTCCCTTGGTGAACTTTTTGAATTCTACACCATTCTGTTCCCTTGTATCCCTAGCCTCTTTATCATTTCACTAGTTATGTTTTTCCAAGCCTCAGACTGGGATCTCTCATCCCTTTTGCTACTTTTGCTCTTCCAATTTGCTGCTGAATGAAGAGGGAGAAAATCATGAGACTATTCCTGCTGAATCTACTACAATTTATGTTACAGAGCTTCAACGGCTCCCTCATTGCTGCTTAGAAATCCTACTGTATCTGTCTTATAAACTCACTATTCCCACTCTCCATAGCACTCTTCCAAACCTTTTCATCCCTTCTCAAATACCTCATGGCCCCCAAACTCTCAGCTGAGAATCTTTCCTCATCTTTTACAGAAAACAAGTCAGGTGTTTAACCTTCAGTTCTTCTCCCTTCTCTCTCATCTTAAAAGAAGCATATGCCTTCTGTCAATGTCTCTCCTTCACCACTGTGTCACTTGATGAGGTGTTATTGTGCATTAAAGGGGCTATGTTCTCTACCTGCTCAAGCAACCCTTTTTTACCCTCTCTCCTCCAGCATATTGCTTCTCTCATCCTCATTCTATCACTTATTTTGAATCTCTCCCTGTCTACTGTCTCATTCCCTATTGGCTACAACATGCTCGTGTCTTCCTCATCCTCAAAAAACCATCACTCGTTTCTCCCATCCCCACTATCAACTTGTATCTCTTCTTCCTTTTGTGGCTAAAGTCTTTGAAAAGGCTATCTATAATAGGTCCTTCCACTCGCTTGCAACTCTCTTCAAATCCCTTATAATTTGCCTTCCAAACTTATCATTCCACCAATACTACTGTCTTCAAAGTTTCCAGTGATCTCTTAGTTGCCGGATCCAATACTCTCTTCTCAGCCCTCCTTCTCCTCAACCTCTCTGCAGCCTTTCACACTGCTGATCACCCTTTCCTCCTTGGATATTCTTTTTTTCTCTAGTTTTTTTTCCTTTCCTTAGAGGCAGCACACTTTGCTCATTCTCCTATAAAACTGCCTGCTCCTTCTCATTCACCTTCTCTGGATCTTCATCCAGATCATGTCCTTTAACGTAGGTATCACACACAGTTCCATCTTTGCCCCTCTCTTCTCTCTCTTTATACTGTTTCCCTTTTTGATCTCACAACTTACATAGATTTATACCCACCTCTGTCCTGATGATTTTGAATTCTTCCTATCCTGCCCCAACCTGTCTACTCACCTTCACTTCTTCTTACTTGGAACCTTCAACTGTATGTCAGGAATTTGGAATGGGATGTACAATAGAGATTTCAAGTCAGTATGTGTATAACCAAACTCATTTCTCCTCTTTAATACTCTCCTACATTCTATATTACTGTAGAGTACACCATCACCTCTCAGTCCCACAGGCTAACAACCTGGGTGTTATCCTTAGCTACTCATAATCTCTCACTCCACATGTCAAATCTCTGTTCAAAGCCTTTAGTTGCCACTTTTGCAAAATCTCTACACTATGCCCCCTCCTCTCCTCTAACAGTGCCACCACTGCTGCAAGCTTTCATCACTTCATACATGCACTCGTCTTGCATTATAAGGACTCATTCTTGTGTTTCCCTTTCTCCAGGTCTTTCCTTACTCCAAACCTTCCTCCATTCAGCCACCAAAGTGATTTTCCTAAAACACAAATCTAACCATCTCATCCCCCTACTCAATTAACTAACACTTCCATATCACTTCAAAGATTAAATACAAAATACTGTGTTGGGCATTCAATGCCCTTTATAACCTAGCCACCTCCTATCTTTCCAATATTCTTACACTTTACTCCCTTCCACTTATTTTTGATCCTGTGACAATCTCCTTGCTGTTCCATGACCAAGATACTCCATCTCTTGACTCCAGTCATTTTCTCTGCCTACCCAACATGCCTGGAATGCTTTTCCTCCTTACTTCTCACTACTGGCTCCCATCGGTTTTTTTCTTTTAAAGTTGCTGTCAACAATTCATCTTTGACTTGAAGCCTATCCCAAACCCTCACAATTGTAGTGACCCCTCTCTAAATTGATTCTTATTTACTCTGTATACAGCTTTATTTCATTTGCTTTGATTCTCCAATTAGATTGTGAGCTAGTTGAGGCATAGAATTTTTTTTGCCCTCTTTTTCCACCCCCAGCACTAAGCACAGTGTCTGGCACATAGCAGGCACTTAATAAATGCTTGTTGACTGATTAATATGGTCCCAAATAATTATAAGACGCCCACCTCCTTACCCTTCCTTTTGTTGATGCTTTGTATAGACGTATATGTGTATTTTTTTTTAATTCCAGGGAGTGCCTCATGTTTGTTTATATTCTCAGCACCTAGAGAGCCCTAGAATCTAGTAGGTGTTTAAGAAAAAATTTTGAACAATTGACTTTAAGTTTTATAACATGGTCTTTCGCTGACATCTGGTGTCCAATACGAATATTGCAATAAGAATATTGAATCTTTTGGGGCACGCCTGCCGCCTTGTGGCCAGTTGAGATATTACAGTTTTAGCCTGCCATCAAAACCCTAGTATTACATTTTCTCCTATTTTAAACCATGTTTTTGCTGGATTTTTGTACTTGTGAAAAATCACTTGCTGTTTAGAAAGGTAGAATGGATCCAAAGGAAATCCTGCATTCATGAACTAAAGAATGTAATTAATTATTTCATTACAATAGAAATTCAGACTAAATATTCACCACTGAAATTACCCTTTATATTCTTAATCTTATCAGAAATGATATAATAAAGGTTAAGATATAATAGCAGTGGAGTGAAAATGGAGCAGGCTTCATTCTAGAGTGTCTGGCCCTGAGTAACATTAATTCTACATCCTCAAGAGCAAAACTGGGGTAAGAAAATGGTTGATCTGAATGTTGAAGAAATCTTATGAAATAAGCATCAAAGTGTGATTAAGACCATGGCTTGGAATCAGCTTCCAAAGCCTTAAAAACTTGTTAATTTTCAGCAGTTTTCAAAGCTGTTGTTGTTTGCCCTTCCTTCTCGAATAGGATCATAGCATCAGGAAGGTGATGCCATGACTTGCAATTTAATTGGATTTAAGTGAAGGAGCTGTGCAAACTCACCAGTCTCAATTTCTCTGCCAGAGCCATCTGGATCCAGTGGCAAGACGTAGGTCAGGAGGACTGGAGATGGACCTGGAGGAAGGGGGACACTTTGGTCTTTTTAAGACTAAGACAGTGGTGTGGTCAAAGCCTGCACAAACAGACTCCTACCAGCCTCAAAAACCTGCTTGCTAGATTTCAGGAATTTTCCATTTTATTTATGAAGTCAGCCAGTCAGATTTGTTAAGTATTTACTCTGTGCTAGGTATAGTTAGGTGGTCCAGTAGATAGAGTGTTTGGCCTGGAGTCAGGAAGATTAACATTCTGGAGTTTAAATGTACCCTTAGACCCTTGCTAGGTATGTGACTCTGGACAAGTTACTTAATTTTGTTTGCCTCAGTTTCCTCATCTGTAAAATGAAATAGAGAAGATAATGGCAAATGACTCCAGGATCTTTGCTAAAAGAACCCCAGATAGGATCAAGAAGAATCAGACATGACATATGACATATCCCGGTGCTGGGAAGAATATGTGGAATAGCTAGGAAGTTGTTAGAAGATATTCCTGAATTCCTCATTTGACACTATTTGAATCATTCATTGTAGTTGTCATCTAGCAATTTCCTAACTAAAATAAAAAATAATAAGCATTAAAAATAGTTCTGAATACAATCCATTTTATTTATCATAATTCTAATTTTAAAAAAAAACTAGAAGTTGGAGCTAAAGAACTTGATGCTGAAATAATTAAAATTTCTCTAGTACAGGGACAGAAATGAATGGTTCATCTTGTATTACATAGAAAATTTTATTCATTTGTTTCCCAAATTATGCTTTATAAAGAGGTTGTTACTGCTATTGTTGTTCAGAGTTTTCGGTCACTTTAGATTTTTTATGACCTCATTTGTGTTTTCTTGGCAAAAATACTGAAGTACTTTATCATGTTCTTCTCCAGCTCCTTTTACAGATGAGGAAAATGAGGCAAACAGAGAGTGAAGTGACTTACCCAGGTTCACAAACTTGTAATTATCTGAGGCCAAATTTTAACTCACATTGTCTTGATTCTAGGCCTGAGATTAACCAACATTTATTTCTTGGAAAGTTTTCCTTCGATGATTTATATTCATGGAGAACTTTCATTAAATTTAGTTACATTGAAGTCACCATCAGCTAACATTCAGACTGAACAAAAGCTAAGCAATATATCATACACGCTTTGGAAAAATTTAAGGATTGTTGCTGGAAAGCATGAATCTCAAGTAGATTCAAGTCAGATAAGTATAAAGATATTTCATTTAATAAAACAATCAGTTTAATGCTCTTCCTAGGAATATGTTGCTGGAAAATATAATTCAACAGATGAACTTACATCTCTCCTCAGACAGAAAGAATGATGAAATCATTTTTTAGGTTTTTTTTTATTTACTGGAATCTTCTAATTGGCTTCATGAAGAACTTATTTCATTAAGGATAGATGGTGGAAAATAGAATGATTTAAATGAATTGTAAACAATGAAAATGACTTTCTAGATTTTTGTAGACAATAATGTAGAATTAAACAAAGATCTCCTCACTGCAACTTTACAGTAGGATAAAAAAAGAGTCACTCCTATGGCAGTCTGTTAGCCAAAGCTGAAAGAGCTTTCATTTTAATTAATAATTTTTGAATTAGGGAGAAAAAGGTTAAGAATAGATCACATATCTGATATAATGACACTAAATTTATTGGAAAAAGAGTCAGCCAATTGAGATACAACTTTGTAACATCACATTTGAATTTCAATCATAGGTTGGCTATAGATACAAAAGTTAATCGAATTTTAAGGAAAAAACTTTCTGTGTGAATCAATTGACTAAATGGAATTCATCATAATGGGTAATTTCTGTATTGTTTTTAATTGTGGACTAGAATCTTATATTTCAATAAAAAATCTAATAAAGTTATATCTTTCTATATGTGTATGCATATTATTTTTTTAAAGGAAGACTTATCAATTTTTTTAGCAGAGTACCATTGGACTGAGAATTTATCAGTGTGAAAGGCTATGAAAACACACAGACACACACACAGACACACACACACACAGACACACACACACAGTCTTGCATTTTTAGTTTGCAATCTAAAATGTACTTGAAAGCTACTGCTATAATCATTGTCTTAAGTAATGGAGCTGGAATTCAAATATGACTCCTCTCCTTACAGTCAATCAGTATACTTTATTAGCTACCTACTGTGTTGCCAACACCATACTAATCCCTGTGGATACAAAAAAAAGCAAAAGACAGTCCAGTCCCTACCTTTCCAGAGTTCACAATTTAATGGGGAAGGTGATGTTGAAAACAAAACAACACAAAACAAAACAAACCCAATAATATATGTAAAGTATGAGTCAGACATAACCATCAGTAGGAAAGCACAGGAATTAAGGAGGAATGGGAAATGCTTGTTGTATAAGGTTGTATTTTGTGTTCTACTTAATAGAATCCTGGGAAGCTTGGAGGCAGAGATAAGAAGACAGAGAATCTGATGCATGGAAGACAACCAAAGAAAATGGGCAGAGGTGGGAGATGAGGTTTCTTGTTTGTGAATAGCAAGGAGGCCAATGTTACTGAATCAAGTACTGCTGGGAGTGGGGGATGAGGAAAAGAGCTTTAAGAAGACTGGAAGGGGGAGGCAGATTATTGAGACCTTTGAACACCAAAGGATTTTATATTTGATCCTGGAGGTAACACTGAGAGAGTTTTTGGTGAGGGAGGGTGAAAGGAGGTAACATTGTCAGTCCTGTACTTTTGGAAAATTGCCGTGTAGGCCAAGTGGAAAATGGACTTGATTACACAAAGACTTTTCTTTTTTTAATATTTTTAATGTCTATAACTTTTATTTCTTATTTTTGTTTTTGTTTTCACTTTTATTCATTTTACACTTAAATACAAAATGATAAAAGAAAAAAATAGAACATTTCCATGTATATAGCAGAACACAACATATAAAACTATATTTGCATTTCACAAAAACCTATGTAATAAAATTCATCCATCGTTTTCAACCTAACCCAGCTTTTCTATGTTTCCTTCTATGTTTTCTTTTGTTCTCTATGTACTTTTTATCCTATTTTTTTCTTCTTCCTCATCCCCCACCTTAGTGAAGACTACAATTATACACACACACACACACACACACACACACACATATATATACATGTATATGTATATATATATGTATGTATGTATGTATGTATGTATGTATGTATGTATATAATACTGGGCATATTTCTAGCTGTCAGTTCTTTCTCTTGAGGTGAATAGCATCTTCCTTCATAGGTCCAAGTCATTCGTTAATTTTCTAAATCACCCAGCTCACTGTTTCTTAAATCACAGCAGTATTCCATCACAATCATATACAACAAATTACTTAGCCATTTCCCAATTGAAGAGCATCTATCATTTTGGCCTTTTTCTTTTTTTAGGCAACTGGGGTTAGGTGACTTGCCCAGGGTCACATAGCTAGTAAGTGTCAAGTGTTTGGTCTGAGGTCAGATTTGAACTCGGGTCCTCCTGACTTCAGGGCCGGTGCTCTATCCACTGTACCACCTAACTGCCCCAATTTTAGCCAATCTTATACATGTAAGATGATATCTCAAAGTCATTTTAATTGATGCATTTGTGTAATCAATAATGACTTAGGGCATTTTCTCGTATAATTATATATGGTCTTGATTTCTTCATCAAAAAATCTATCATTTAACCATTCATCAATTGGGTTATGACTTGTACTCTTATAAATTTGGCAAAGTTCTCCATATATTTGAGAAATGAGACCCCTATCTGAGAGATTATCAGTGAAAGTTTTCAACAACAAAATTTCTGCTTTCTTTCTAATCTTGGCTACCTTGATTTTATTTACACGAGAACTTCTTAATTTAAAATAATTAAAAATTATCCATTTCGTACCTCAATGATGTTAAGTATCTCTTATTTCTTCTCCTATTATTCTCCTACTCATGAGTGTGGTAAGTAATATGTTCCGTATTCTTTTGATTTTCTTGGGATATCCCCCTTTATATCTAGGGTATGTATCTATTTTGACCTTATCTTGGTATATAGTTTAATATATTGGTCTATGTCCAGTTTCTACCAGCTTTTGCATGAAATAATGAATTCTTATCCTCCAAACTTAAATGTTTACAGTTGTCAAACACAAAGTTACTATAGTCTTTTACTTCTGTGTATTTTAAGTTTACTCTGTTCCAATATTCCACTTCTCCATTTCTTAGCCAGTACCAGACAGTTCTGCTCTCTGTTTCTGTTTTATGGGTAATTTCATCTTATTCGCATTCTAAATTATAATTTAATGTTGTATTTTTCTTCCTATCCTATTTTTCTTCACTGTCCTTCTGACCCTATTTACCTTATCCTTCCTCACTCTAATTTCTTTCTACCCTCTAGTTTGCCCTCCTATTCCTTAATCTAGCCACCTCTCTAAGAGTATCTCCTTTATTCTCCTCCCCCCCTTCACCTCAGTCTACCTATCTTTCTTAAGAGTTTCATCCTTACTACCTCCATTTATTCTTCATTTATATACCCTTCTAATAGTCTCTCCCTTATCCTATCCCTTTACCCTCTCATTTCCTTCTACATTTGGAAGACTTTTATGCACTTCTAAATGTATATGTTTTCTTTTTAACCCATTTCTGAGGAGAGTAAAGTTCCCAGTAATACCAAGAGTGCCCCTCCCCCACTTAACTTCTCCTGCATCACTAGTTCCTTTCATTCCTTATTTTTATGAGATAATTACTTTTTATTTCTCCCTACACATTTTTTTTAGAATTAATCCATCATATACAGCTCATCCCAAGTTTTTCTTTCAAACTATCCAAATAATTGTGATAGTCATGAGAGTACTAATAAAACTTTTGTATATCAGAAATAAGCAGTTTTACCTAATTGAGTCCCTTATAACTAGTATTTAATGTTTACCTTATACATCTCTCAGATCTTATATGTGAAATTTCTTTTTTTTCCCCAAATTATCTTTTAAGTCAGTAGTTCTACTGTTTTTGTCATAAATACCTGAAAGTCTTTCACTTCATTAATTATTTTTTTTTCATTTTGTAATATACTTAACTTTGATAGGTGTTACCCTTGGTTGTAATCCCAGCTCTTTTGCTCTACAAAATACAGTGTTCCAAGACCTATGGTCCTTCAACCCAGCAGCTGCTAGGTTTTGTGTAATTCTGATTGAAGCTCCATAACATTTAGATTGTTTTTTCTTGTTTTTTTGTTTGTTTTTCGCAATATTTTCTACTTTTAGGTCTGCTACGTCACTAAGTTAACTAGCGATCAGGGGTAACTGAAAGTTGTCCAGTCTGCCACCAGTCAATGTCTTGTTTCACAAGATAGATGGAGAGAATATACATATGTCTTAGGTTTAGAATACAAATAATGAGGAGTCCAGGATGTAGATAATAAGGTCGGGAGGTAGTATACATAATCCAGTGGGTAAGAATATCTTTATGACCCAGTGTAAAGCCAGTTCAAACTAATAATTCCTCCAGGTGCTGTCTGTAACTGCACCAGGGACTGTAACTTGCTGGGGCCCACTCATGAGTAATTGCTAGGCACAGTGTCCTTGGGCTGGGGAAAAACTGCCAGGTAGAGTGTTTCTGAGGCTAGAAAGAAACATGGTCATGGAATTGGGGTCCCAGTACAAGCACCCAAGCACCCCATCACAGCTAAGATCTTTAATTTGAAATGGACAAGTCACTTCCATTCCCTGGGCCTCAGTTTCCTCCTCTGTGAACTGAGGGCCTTAAAGAAGATGACTCTGAGGCCACTGACAGGATCTTTAGAATAAATATCAATTCACTTCACCAACCTGGGCCCCAGTTTCATTTGTGGAGACCCAGAGTCCCCCATCCCCTTTTTTCTAAAGTCCTTATTTCAAAAGTTCAATCTTTGAAGAGTATTACTGATAAGATTGTACTTTCTTAACAATCTTGTTCAGACCACACTGAGGTAGGGAAGCCATTGTGCTCTACTCAAGTTTGGATGGGGATAAATTATTTGAAGAGACTGCCCAAGGTTGGGGGTGACTTACAAGTAAATTACATAATCGGAGTTCCTTTGAATAAAGTCAGGCCCTCATTGTAATATTTATTCTTACATTGTTAACCAATCAGAGTTAATTGCCAGCCTCAGGAACACCCCTCTTCCAATGGGCATATGAGCCTTGAGCCCACTGCCATCGTTGTCTTTGGTCTAAGAGAGACAGTTAAATGATCATTCTTTTATTAAAATGCTGGCATTATACATAAAATGATTCAATTACTTAGAAATTTTGTTCTTCAAACTTTGCAAAAGTCTCCACATAATGATGTGGATAGAATACATGACCTCTGGAATCCCTTGCATCTGCACATCTAGGACTTTGATCCTGTACACCCATTTAGGAGCTCAAAGCAATGGCTGAAGAGGGAGGAAATTGAGACAGCAGGTGGAGACCTCATGTCTGAGAAGATTGGCAGGGACTGAAAGGAGAGAGGGACAGCTTTGTTCAGAATGGAGGACCACAGTGGGAGGCAAATGGAAAACCTGGTCCAAAGGTAGGAACACTGGAGTTGGAAGCAGAGAAGCCAGATGCCAATTGAAGCTTAGCTACTCCCTACTATGCTTGTAACAGTCATTTCATTTACTAAGTGATTTTGCATATATCAGGGTTTACGATATTGCTAAGTATTTCTAGGCATATAGGAAAGCATTCATCTGTTGTTCTATTTAAGTGTGGCAACATCTTAATCAAATCTTTGACATTTGTTTTAAAAAACTTCCTCCAAAGCAAAGATCAACCATTTTCATGTGTTGCTTTCTCCAAAGTTTTGCTCTTGTGAATGGGACCAGGTGCACTGTAGTCTAAAATCTACACAATGCTCTCTCTAATTCTATTTAATCTCATCCTGCATTATTTCTCCTGTGACAGGATTAAGAGTGAAATAGGTCATTTGAATGTTGATGATTTAATCTGCATTCTTATTTACACTGAAGGATTTCATTTGGCTCCTTGCTGCCTGACTTCACAGTGACTGAGTTGTCACATCATAAAATTGAATAAAAATATGGATTGGAATATGTCAAAATGTAATACTAGGGTTTCAATGTGAGATGGACTTAAGTTTCATCTCTCCAGGAACTATTTTCAGGCCCAAACTTTTCCATATGCTTTAGTTTTCTTTTTTGCCATTAGATGACAGTGGAAGGCTGTCCTATTTTCCTAAAAGGCAAGGAAATGGTCATAAAGTACTGTATTTCTTAAGCACCTCTTTCCTGTGAGGCCAGAAACTCGGTTCTGGGGGTTTAAAGACAATAATTCAGTAGCCTCTGCCTACCAAAAGTTTAAATCCTATTACTGGAGACAACATGTACATATATAATTATGTACGAAATATAAAGCAAATGTGAGTTGTTTGGGGAAAAGGAATAGCTCTCTAATTTTGGCAGGGGGAGCTCAGGTGACAGTAGAGTCTTAAGTAGGAGGAGGTGGCCTGTTACCTGAGATTCGAAGGAAGCTGACAGATTGGAAGTGTCAGAGAGGATAGATAGCATTTCAGGAAAGAAAACCAGCCTCTTGCCTTAAAGAAAGGAAATGAAAATTCAGGTGTGAAGAACAGCAAGA
The DNA here is from genome assembly GCF_003287225.1 of Phascolarctos cinereus. Lineage (NCBI taxonomy): Eukaryota > Metazoa > Chordata > Mammalia > Diprotodontia > Phascolarctidae > Phascolarctos > Phascolarctos cinereus. The sequence goes on from NW_027555458.1 coordinate 470,853, forward strand.
AGGCAAATATGCCTGTTTCTTAGAGCACACAAAGTGGAATATTATAGGATTACATCAAGTAGTTAGGTTTTAGGTGTTTATAAATGGTGACAAAAGAAAGAGTTGGTTCAGTTTGATACTGGATGTACTAGTGAGCCAATGTTACTTTTAGAGTGTGGGACTCACATGACCAGGACCACGTGGCAAGAATGTCCTTCCAGCAGCTGAGTGGAGGATGGAAAGAAAAGAGGAATGACCAGAGGCAGGGAGACCATTTAGGAGACCACTGTAATAGACAAGAAGAGAAGTGATGAAGTTATGTGAGTGGAGAGATAAGAATGCAGGTCTGAGGTATTGTTCATGTAGCTATTACAAAACTTAGCAACAGATTAGATATGGTAACTGAGGGAGAGAGAGGACCATTGGGTAGATAGATAGATGATAAATGGGTCATAAAGTTGGAAAAGTATGTTCTGGTATAAACCTTTCAGGACATTTTGATATCCGTTTTAGACAGTAGATGTCATAGAAATACTGTAATATTTGCCTCCATGGCAATGACACAGGTAATCATAGATATATAGATTGACTAAAAGATAGACAGAAACACACGTAAGAGGTTAAATTTTCAGGCTGAACATTTACACTTTAAAATTTGCAAAGGCAGCAAATCTGGACTTGATTTATTTTATGAATTTAACTAATAAAAGTGATGGAGAAGATTATAACAGTAAAAAATAAACTTGTTCTCATGCATATATTTTTCAAAGACCTGATTTTTAAATACTTACCATGACATACCTGAATAAATTGACAGTTACATAGATAGAAAGATACAGAGATATATAGATAACATAGAGTCTTGGCATTTATTGAGTGCTTGCTTACTATGTGTCAAGTACTGTGCTAAGTGCTGAGTTCAAAATTGCAGGTAAGAAAAAACAGTCACTGTCCCAAGTAAGCTGTGACCAGAACGCAGGGAAAAATGAAAAACTGACAATAGGGAATAGTTTCCACCTGCTGACTAGGAAATGAGGTGGAGTGTTGGTTTGGGCAAGATGAGCTGTAACCTCTCTTACCAGGTGAGGTCTTCCAGGATGTAGCTCAGGGTGGGTGGAAAGGTGGTGCTGTCCTAGACAGTGATAGGGAAGTTATAAGAAGGAAGAATTTTAGGGCACTTATGTTGTATTGTGAATCTCTATTGTAAATATGCTGAATTTGAAAAATCTATTTCAACCAGTAGGAAACAATTTCTCTCTTCTTCAGTCTTTTCCTTTCCTTTTGCTAGGAAGTGGATGGATTTTCCAAGCTTTGAGAAAACTATGTTGAGTAAAGATTGTATGGTACTTGGGGGCAGCCAGGTGGCACAGTGGATAGAGCACTGGCCCTGAAGTCAGGAGGACCTGAGTACCAATCCGGCCTCAGACCAAACACTTGACACTTAACTAGCTGTGTGACCCTGGGAAGTCACTTAACCCCAACTGACTTAAAAAAAAAGAAGAAGATTGTGTGGTACTCTCCTCAACATGGTCTGAGAGGCAGATCCAGTTCTAGTCAGAACAAGGCCCTCAAGGGAGGCTGGTTTTTTCTAGACTAACTTTTTTTGTATTTGCAGGAAGGGCTTATTTCAGTTAGTAGAAGCAGCAGCAGCAGTAGTATCAGTAGTAGTAGTAAAACCTGCAGCACCACTGATGATAATAGCTCTCTTTTATATATGTTAGAACAGTGATTAAAGTAAGGGTAAACCACTGGTCTGAAAGACTGAAGATGAATGATACCACTCACCTCTTATCAGAGACAGGATCAACTTAAATGCCCAAAGAAGTTTACATTTTCAGACATGACTCTTGTGGGGATTAATTTTGTGAACTATGCATGTTTGTAAGGAGATTTTTCATTTTTCTTTGGTTAAGTGTAGAGGAGACAGGTAAAGTTAGAGGCATAGATTGTAAATGTTAATACAATAAATAATGAAAAAGTAAACATTGCCTTTAGAACGAGTTTAGAAAGCACATTCTCTCAAATCTTTCTCCTGTTCAGTTAATACCAATGATTTCACTTTTGAGATAAAAGGGAGCAACAGCTCATGTAGGTCAGCACTTCCTCTGCCACTTAGGGTCTCAGAGTTGCCTGGGGCACAGAGGGGTTAAGCTACCTATCCCAGGTCACAGAGCCCGTATGCCAGAGTTAGGACATGAACTCAAGTCTTCCTGACTTTGAGGTTATCTCTCAGTAATCAGCCTTTCCTTTCCACTCTTCTTAAACCTTGAAGCCTGTTACCTCATCCGCCACTGCCAGCAGAATTTGATTCAGAAACATTGGCCTCTTAGCTATTTATGAACAAGAAACTCAATCTCTCACCTCTGCCCATTTTCTCTAGCTGTCCTCCATGCCTGGGATTCTCTGCCTCCTCATCTCAACCTCCAAGCTTCCCTAGATTCTACTAAGTAGCACTTAAAATATGACCTTGCACAGAAAGCATTTCCCATTCCCCCTTAATTCTTGTGCTTTCCCACTGATGGTTATGTCCAATCATACTATATATATATATAGTCGGGTTTTTGTTTTCCTACTGATGGTGATACCACATTCATATTTTAATTATCTTGTATTTTTTTTACATCACTTCCCCCATTCAATTGTGTGCTCTGGAAGGGCAGGGACTATCTTCCACATTTCTTCGTAGTTCCAGGGATTAGTACAGTACTTGTCACATAGCAGATGATTAATAAATGTACAATGATGGAGGAGTCACATTTGATTTCCAGCTCCATTTCTTAAGATAATGATTATAACAGTAGCTTTCAAGTACATTTTAGATTTGTATAGTACAAGGATGTGTGTGTGTGTATGTGTGTGTGTGTGTGTGTGTGTGTATGTTTTCATAGACTTTAACACTGGTAAATTCTCAGTCCAATGGTATTAGTAAACACAATGAGCAAAAAGAAATGCACCATAGATTCTTATTATGGGGACAGTGAAGATCAAAGCAGAAATTTTAAAGAGGAAAATATTGTCACCAAACCCAAATTTGGAACCTGAAATGTGAATACGAACTGGTCTGAAGCCCAAAGATCCTTCTTGAAAGAGCTGAAGAAAGATTTTAAAAGTCAAGTAAGAGAGGTAGAAGAAAAATTGGGAAAAATAGAGAGAGGTACGCAAGAGAGAGTCAATAGCTTAGAAAAAGGACAAAAATTAACTGTAGGAAACAAGTCCTTAAAAAGCAGAACTGGCCAAACAGAAAAGGAGATGCAAAAACTCATTAAGGAGAACTCCCTAAAAAATGAAATAGGCCAAATGGAAAAGGAGGTACAAAATCTAATACAAGAAAACAATTTGTTAAAAATTAGAATTGGGCAAGTGAAAGCTAATGAGTCTATGAGAGAGCAGGAATCAAACAGAAACAGAAGAATGAAAAAAATAGAAGAAAATTTAAAATACCTCATTGGTTTAAACAACTGACCTGGAAAACAGATCCAGGAGAGACAATTTAAAAACTAGTGGTCTACCTGAAAATCACAATGAAAAAAAGAGCCTTGACAGCGTCTTTCAAGAAATCATCAAGAAAAACTGGCCTGAGGTCCTAGAACCAGAGGGTAAAATAGCTACTCATCACCTCCTGAAAGAAATCCCAAATTGAAAATGCCAAGGAATATAGTAGCCAAATTCCAAAATTACCAGGTCAAAGAAGAAATACTGCAAGCAGCAAGAAAGAAACAATTTAAATCTCATGTAATCATAGTCAGGATTACACAAGACCTTACTGTTTCTACATTAAAAGATCATAAGGCAAAGGAGCTTGGATTACAACCAAGGATCAGCTACCCAGGGAAAATGAGCGTAATCTTTCAGGGGAGGAGATGGGCATTCAACAAAATAGGGGACTTTCAAAACTTCCTGATAGAAAGATCAGAGCTCAACAGAAAATTTGGTCTTCAAATACAAGACTCAAGAGAGACATAAAAAGGTAAACGGGACAGAAAAAGACAATAACATGTTATTAATAAGGACAAACTGTTTACATAGCTACAAGGGAAGATGACACTTGTAATGCTTGAGAACTGTATTGTTATTACAGAATTTTAAAGGAGTGGTATAGATAGAGGGGGTGGGTATAAGTTGATTTTGTTGTAATGTTAAAAAAAATCTCATTAAGTGAATTAAATGGATCTAAGTAAGTGGTTTAATCTGGTCTAGTTAAGGGATTGTATTGGGAGAAAAGGAAAGGAGGAGGCTGACAAGGGTAAATTATGTTACAGGAAAAGGCACAAAACCCCATTACAGTAGAGGGAAAGAAGGGAGGGAGATGAGCATTGTTTGGACCTTACTCTCATCCAGATTTGGCTCAAGGAGGGAATAACATAATCAGTTAGGTATAGAAATCTAACTTGCCCTATAGGCAGTAGGAGGGAAAAGGGGAAAGAAAAGGGAGGTGGGATAGAAGGGAGGGAAGAAGTAGTAAGGGTAAAGGGGAAGAAAAGGAAGGAAGCTGATAGAAGGGAGGGCAGCTTGAGGGAGGTGGTGCCAATATGGAAACATGTTTTACATAACTTCATATGTATGATTGATTGATTGATTGATTTCTCAAATGGGTGGGGGAATGGCTGGAGAAAGGGAGAGAATTTGGAACTCAAAAACTTTAAAAATAAATACTAAAACCAAATAACAAATCATATTTGAAAAAAAGATTTGTGAGACAGCAAACTAATAAACATATTCCTTTGTACCGTAAGAAAATTTTTAAAAAATTCACCATGTGCTTGGGCACAAAAATATTGCAAACAAATATAAAAAAGCAGAATTGATCAATTAATTATTTATACACCATAATGTAAGAAGAATAGAAATGGTTTCAGGGATCATAACCAAAAGATACCAAACCGAATAAAATTTAACAATGAAATCTTAGATTAAGGCATGGGCCTAAGAACAAATCATAGAAATAATTAACAACTGTATAAGAGAAAATGAAAATTAAGAAGTAATATATCAAAATCTGGGAAATGAAGGTAGAGCAGTCCTCAGGGGAAATGTCATATCCCTATACTCATACGTGAAAAAAATAGTGAAAGAGAAATCAATAAATTGAATATGCATTTTAAACATTAGAGAATCAACAAATAAACTAACCTAAAATAATCACAAAAGAAGAGATATTAAAAATCAGAGGGTAAACAGATCCTTAGAAACAAAATATCATAGAAATGATCAATAAAACTAAAATGCAGTGCTCTGAAAAGACTGATAAAATTCATAAACCCCTAGCTAAGCTGCTTTAAAAAAGAGAGGAGAAAATCAAATCAATAAAATATAAAATGAGCGAGGTGAAATCACACTGAAATCAGAAGATATTAAAAAATAGAACATTTTATCTACAGTAATATGCTAGCAAAACTAAGAACACAAAAAAATAGAGAATTACCTTCAAAAATAACAAAAAAGTATTCACTTTATCAGAAGACCTGATAGATATTTTAAACAATACAATCTCAGAAAAGGAAAGAGATCTATCTTCAAAGGAACTACCAAACGAAAAAGACATCCCTATACCCAGTTGATTCACAGTAGAATGTTATCAGCCTCTTAAAGAACAGTTAATAGACACACTTTACAAATGTTTTCCATGATTTTTGTTATTTGTGAGACAAATATTGTCCTCCTACCTAAATAAGGAATAGATAAAACTCAGAAAGAAAACTATAGGCTAAGATTACTAATGAATAATAACTCAAAATTTTTGAACAAAATCCCATCAGATAACAGTAATTGATCGAAGAAAGCATTACTTATGATCCACTGTGACAAACATCAAGCATGCAAGGATGGTTCAAAATTAGGAAAACAATCAATATAATTTAATCCTATTAAACCCCAAGCATCATAAATTATACAATCATCTCAATAGAGAGAGAGAAAATCTTTCACAAAGTACAACAATTATCTCCCTTCACTCTCCCTCACCAAACACAGTCACAATAAACTCCAGAGGATCCCTATTACCTCCAGGATGAAACATAACATCCTTTGGTGTCCAAAGACTTATAAAAGTGGTGGAGAAGATGTTAATACTACAAAGTAAACTTAAACATATACTGTGCATATCATTTTTCTTCAGAGAGCCTGAGGTGACATGATCAGCCCTGTACTTTTGGGAAATGACATTGTGGGCCAAGTGGAGAATGGACTGGGGTATACAGAGACTTTTCTTTTTTTGAATATTTTTAATGTCTCCAACTTTTATTTCTTATTTCTGTTTTTTTAAACATTATTCATTTTACACTTAAATACAAAGTGAAAAAAGAAAGAAAAGAACATTTCCATGTACGTAGCAGAACATAAGAAAGGATTCAATATAAAACCATAAATTTGCATTTCACAAAAATCTATGTAATAAGACCTGTATGTTGTTTTCAAAGCAACCCAGCTTTTCTGTGTTTCCTTCTGTGTTTTCTTTTGTTCTCTGCTGGGTACTTTTTACCTTTTTTTCTCCCTTCTTTACCCTACTACCCTCCTAAAGAAGGCTACAATTAACTGCAAATATACGTATATACACACACATATATACATATATATACACATATAACACATACATAAATATCTATAAACATGAATACACACATATATCTATATAGATGTACACACGTGTACTTATGTGTAAGACCATACTATACGTATTCATATCTGTCAATTCTTTCTCTGGAAGAAGATAGCATCTTCCTTCATAATGAAGGTACAAGTCTTTCCTTAGTTTTCTAAATAAAGCAGTTCACTTTTACTTAAATCACAGCAGTATTGCATCACAATGATATAGCACAAATTGCTCAGTCATTTCCCAACTGAACAGCATCTATCATTTTAGTCACTCTTATAGGTGTAAGATGATATCTCCAAGTTATTTTAGTTGGCATTTGTCTACTCAATGATGAGTCAGAGCATTTTCTCAAATAATAACATATGGTCTTGATTTCTTTAAAAAAAAAACCTGCCTGTTCATATCATATAACCATTCATTAATTGAGCTGTGACTTCTGTTTTTTTCTTTATAAATTTGGCACAGTTCTCTATATATTTGAGAAATGAGACCTCTATCTAAGAGATTATCTATGAAAGTTTTCCCCCAGTTTTTCTGCTTTCTTTCTAATCTTGGCTACCTTCGTTTTATTTATAAAAGAACTTTTTTGGAAAGTTGGACATACACAAAGGGATGTTATTAGTTCATCTGTCTTACATGTGCCTGTTCCATATTTGATCCACACCTACTCTTCCCTCCTTTGTGCCCCACTTTGTGCTTCAGCTCTCACTGCAGCAGGGTTGTGGCCCCTTTGTCCTTGAAAGAACCCAAAGTTTTCATCAAATCTTAATGCGCAGCAACATTTCATATGACAGACGAAGATTTCTGTAACTAACAGATATTCTTTGATTATTACCTGGTACAGAGCACACGAGACAATGCAAGGGAGAAGGGGAAACATCCTCACTGGAAAGAAAATGGTCCCAAAGAACAAGGACTGCTTTGCTAAAACTTGGTGCTCAGATCTCAGTTCCTCCTCCTTTCTCCTTTAAAATTTCAGGAAACATAGCTAGTTCTAAACATCCCGCCCTTTCTGACTTCAATCCTCCTCCTGCTGCATTGTATCAGAGTTCTAGAGGACAGGACTACCAGCCTGTAGAAATCAGAGGTGGCTCAATGCTGTCAGTGGCACTTCCTTCAGCATGGTACAAGACACAGGACAAATGCTTGTCTTCTGACTTCCAAGTCTCAGAAGTTTCCAAAGTCAGGTTCAAATGGAGGTTTGGCAATTTGGCAATTCTGCGAAATCTCACTTAGCATCTGAGTAAGACTCCCATTTCCAAAACAATTAACTTGCATTCTGTTATACTTTGTACATAATTATATATGCACATGTTGTCTCCACCAAGAGGATTTAATTAACTGAAAGAGCAGGGCTTTTTGATTACTGTGTTTGTATCCCCAGCACCCAGACAAAAGCACATAGTAGGTGCTTAATAAATACTTGTTGACAACTCCATTACTAATGAGATAAATAGGAGGATCCTTGTCCAAGTTGTTTGGCAGGCAGTAATTATAAAATAGGGCACCTGATTGGATATGGGAGCTGAGACATAGTTAGGAACATGGGAAAGATAGGTGATATATAGATTATACAGAAGGATAAAAATTTTTTAGCCTGCCCATTCAGGATATTGCAATATTCTTTCAGAATGTAGAGATTAATGAAGAACTAGGAAATTTCCTGAATGGCAAAGACATTTCCAGGGATAGATACCTAGATCCGCACCTGCTAAAATTCTATCTTTTTCTGGTCCCCTGAGTATCATCACACTTCTAGTCAGTATAGTAACTAGGTTTTAGCTGGAAATAATATTGCAAAGGAGATCCTAGAATTCACATACAAGTAATCCCAAAGATCAAAGGACCATCACTTACAAATTCTTTCATATATTAACTAAAATTCACTACCTGTGAATATGTACTCAATCAGGGCAAGCCATCTAGGTGCTCCTCAGCAAGGCTGTGGTGCTGCGATATGTAAATCCCTGACACAATATAGACCTCAGGAGTTTCAAACCAGCAGGACATCCAAAAGGTGCTGAGAACTTTGGGATGATAACTTTGAAATTTTACTGATAACTTTGAGAAAATTTGGATATGTTGATGACCTAACTCCAAGGTGGCACAGAGAGGAGTTGGTCTGCTTCCCTAAAAAAGCTTACAAAGATGAGACTCAGACTCCTGCCTCCTCACCCATACCCTCTAGCACTCTTCCATCTCCATCAGGTCCATGATGCCAAGTATTCCCAACCCCAATTTCATGGCTGATATTCTTTGCCTCTCTTCCTCCCTATCCTCTTCCCCAGGCTGCCTGTTTTCCTTCACCATCCCATTCCCTGTCCTCAGGCCACCATCTGCCACTGTGCCACTGTTGATGTTTGTCCCTATCCCTTATTAAAGTGTGATTGCCACCTTGTTTCCCACTGCCAATCATCGTCTTTGCCAATGAGTACCCAAAGAACCAGACCAAGGGTGGGGAACCTATGACCCCAATGCCACATGTTCTCCTCTAGGTCCTCAAGTGTGGCCCTTTGAGTGAATACAAACTTCACAGAACAAATCCTCTTAACAAAAGGCTGCAGGTTCCCTACTCCTGAACCAAAATTTCTAGCCCTATTTCATAATTTAATTGTCAATTCAGGTAGGTAGATAATGTAGATAGTTAATGTGGATAAGATAGATAGATAATAGATAGATAGATAGATAGATAGATAGATAAGAATATAGAGTTAATTGTAAACAAGATGCTGAGTTTAAAAATACATAAAAAAGAAGAAAAAAGTCTCTTCCCTAAGAGAGTTTCCATTCTAATGAGGAAGACAAAACAACTCAGGAGAACTTGAAAATCTAAGGGGAGGGAAGTGTTTAGAGTTGGCGTCTAGGAGGTGAAGTGGAGGCTTGGTTCCACGCAACATAAGGTCTAACCTCCTTTATCAGAACATAACTTTGAAGGTGCAGCTCAGGGTAGATAGGAATTTGGTGGTGCTGTCCCAGACAATGATAGGGAAGCTCAGGAGGGGGATGAGCTTTAGGGGAAAGGTAATAAGTTCTCTTCTGAACATGTTAAGTTTGAGACATTCATTTCTTTGTTGTTGTGGTTGTTTCTTTCTTTGCTTTGCTTTTTGGGCTAGGCAATGAGGTTAAGTGACTTGCCCATGGTCAGACAGCTAGTAAGTGTTATGTGTCTGAAGCTGGATTTGAACTCAGGTCCTGCTGAATCCAGGGCCAGGGCTCTATCCACCGTGCCACCTGACTGCCCCTGAGACATTCATTTCAAACTAGCAAACAGCCATTTCTTTCTTCTTGACCCTCTTTCCTTCCATTTGTAAGGAAGGTGAGGGATAATTCATAGTCTATAACATTCTTATATTGAGCAAAGTTTGTGGTAGCCTCCAAAACATGTTATGAGAAGCAAGCCCCGTTTTGATAGAAAGAACATCCCCTGGGAAGGTAGTCTTGTCCAAGATCACTTTGCATGTGTATGAAGGGCTTGTTTCCATTAAGTCTAGACCCATCTAAGTAATAATCATGATAATATTAAGAATAACAATAATAGGAGGAGACAGAGTGGCAGCAACAGCAGCAGCAGTGTAGTGGGTGAAAGACTGAGTGACTGAGGAAACAAAGGTTCAAGCTCCCAGGCATATCGACTTACTAATCAAGGCATTCAAATTTCCTAACAAATGAGGACCAGGACTTCCTCAGCTTTGGCTCTGGACCCTGAATACTGGGGAAGACAGATTTTTCTCAATTCAACACAATCAAATGAGACCAGTTAATTAAAAGAAAACAATTAAGCAGGATACAAAATTAGGTAATCTGATTTCTAATTGGAGGAAAGATTATGGACTTTCCAAGTTTGGAGGGGGAGAATGAACAGGTACAATTTCCTGAAATCAGAAAAAGTGAGGTCTCACTCTTCCCTCACCCCACCTCTACCAAGAGTTTGTATTCAATAAAAGGAACATGGAAACAATAACTTATTAACCACCTTGGGTCGGTTTTTGAATGACTTATGGGTTGCTTGAGATATGTAATTGTGGGAAAACTCCTTGTTACAGCATAACCTAGGTCCTTAGTTAACGGTATCTAAGCAGCCGGTACAGGTGCTCCAGCTACCCAGACACACAAGGCTGAGTTTAAACTATGCAACGATGTCTTTTTTTTTTGACAGCTCCCATAATTTACTAAAGTTTTTTCAGAGCATAGAAACTGAACTAGATCTAAGGGAATGAGCTAGCTCTGAATTTGGGTCAAAAGATAGAATCAGTGTGTTCCCTAAATTCCAACTACCACCACCAGTAGTAGTAGTAGTAGTAGTAGTAGTAGTAGTAGTAGTAGTAGTAGTAGTAGTAGTAGTAGTGTGATAGTAGTAGTGATGGTAGTAGTGGTGGTAATAGTGGTAGTAGCAATGATAATACTTACAGTTCATATTTATATAATGTTTCTAAAATTTATAAAGCTCTTTGTATATTTATCTCATTTGGTTCTCACAGCAATCCCCTAATTTTGATGCTTTTATTACCCTCATTTTACATGAGTAAAGTGAGTCACAGAGAAGTTAAGTGATTTGCCCATGGACAGACAGCTAGGTAGTGCCTGAGGCAGGACTCCAACTTAGATCCTCCTGACTCAAAGACCTATGCAGTATCCACTGTGAGGCTTAGCTACTTCCTTTTCTTTGTCTTTTCTTTTTTAATTTGGATATGCCTAGTGATTTATTATTAATGCATCTTGATTTTTCTTTTTCTTTTATTTATCTTTTATGTTATTAGTACAGGTGGGTTTTCTAAAGTAGATCTGCATCTCCTCTTCCCTCTTCTCTTCCCCAGTTTATACTTCAGCCCTCAATGCAGTCAGACTGTTTCTCCCAAAAAGGATCACAGCTTTTAAAAAATTCTTGTTATATGCCAGCTTTACTCACACCAGACAAGGCTTTTGGTGACCACAAATATTCATTGTTTACAACAGGACAGAGAATACATGGGACAGTGTGAGGAGGACTGAGGAAGGGGGAGATCCTAACTAGAAAGAAAATGATACAAATGCATTTTTGACAGCTTTGGCTACAGCTAGGGACTTTAGACTTCTGACTCTCCTATTTCTTCCTCCTCTGTTCCTCCATATTCAGTAAAAATAAGGGGGCCAGCAGCAAGCATCCCATCATTTCTGACTTCCATCCTCCTTCTACTGCCTTGTACTAGAATGACAGAAGGACAGGAGAAGCAGCATGTAGAAATCAGAGGTGGCTTACCCCTGCCAGTGTCACTTCTTTATTCATGGTGCAAGATGAGGGACAAATATCTTTTTTTTTCCTTTGGCTTTCACTTCTGAGGAGTCTCCAAAGGCAAATTCAGACAGAGGTCACCAAACCTGTCAATTCTGAGTTAGCTTCTGATTTGAGTCTCCCACCTCAAATACAGTCTTGCAAGGGGAGGGAACCAGGGAACCAGGATTATACTTTTATGATGACCTTACTTTACGAATTCAAAATTTAAGCACTAAATATAGTAATTAGTCATTGCTTCAATTATTTTTATTGATGCCCCTTCAAATAATTCTGTCTCTTTCTCTGTCTCTCTCTCTGACAAGGAGGCAAAAAACAAAAACAGTCACTATTTTCAAGGAGCTTAAAATCTAATGGTGGAGACAATATGTAAATGAATAGGTGTATATCTGAGGCATAGAGAATAGAAGAGAGGCAGAGCCAAGATGGGCGAGTAAAGGCAGGGACTCACCTGAGCTGACCCCCAAAGCCCTCCAAACACATTTAAATAGTGTCTTAAAACAAATTGTAGAACAGCAGAACCCCCAAAAAGACAGAGTGAAACAACTTTCCAGCCCAAAACAACTTAGAAGGTCTGCAGGAAAGGTCTATTGCACCACGATGAGAGTGGAGCACAGTCCAGAGCTGACTGCAGAACTTACACCAGGCTCCAACAAACCAGGAACAGGCCTTGGGGGTGACTGAATCAGTGGTGTCAGTGGTGGTTTCCTGAGCTCTCAGCCCACACAGGGTAAGACGGTCATTCAGCTAATCCGAAGAAGATTACAAAGGTCCTTTGTGGCACAAGAGGCAGGACTCTGTTGCTTTGCCCATACTTGGGTCTGGGCTGTGGTCCTGGCCCTCATTCCTAAGGCAACGAGGAGAATTAGCACAGCATAACTTTCAGCTGCCGGGAGAGTGGACACTCCTCACAGTTCCAGGGTGGAGAAGAGTGCTTGTGGTTGCTCACAGACCAGAGAATAGAACAAAATAGTAAACACACCTCCCCCCTGATCATACCACCTTGAAAGAACTGAAAACTTACAGGTCCCCAAAATTACCTCTGAAAACAGCTGAACAAAAAACCTGAGGCTTGGAACATTGCCCCCTCCACTCCAAAAGCAGAGCACCACTTTAGCGGAGAATTAACAATCAAGAAATGGCCTGGAAAATGAGCAAACAGAAGAAAAATATCCTGATTATAGAAAGTTACTATGGTGACAGGGAAGATCAAAACAGCAACTCAGAAGAAGACAACTAAGTCAAAACTCCTCCATCCAAGCTCTCAAAGTAAAATATGAATTGTCCGCAGGCCATGGAAGAAAATAGAAAAAATGTCTTCTATTGGAGAAGAAGCTTCAAATATATGGGAAGGATAGGGACCTGCAGGAGGTAGAATTTGATCTGAGATTTGTAGGGCTCTAGTAAAATTATGATGCCAAAGTCATAAGGACATTCCAGTCATTTTGATAATAAGTATTCTGTTTGCAATTAAATAAAAAGCGTCCATTCTTCCTGTCTTTTCTTTGATACAAATAGAGTCTTTATACCCTAAGAAGGAAGAGACAATGCACAGAAAGAAAACTGTATACCAATATTTTGTATAAACTTAGACATGGAAATTAAAATAAAATATTTTCAAGTCATCCATGGCAACATATGAGCAGATTGGGTTTATAGTGCTGGGCCTGGAGTCAGGAAGACCTATGTTCAAATCCATCCTCAGACACTTACTAGTTGTGTGACCCTGATCAAGTCATTAATTCTGTTTGCTTCAGTTTCCTCTTCTGTAAAATGAGCTAGAGAAGGAAATAAGAAACCACTCTAGAGTTTTTGCCAAGCAAACTCCAAGTGGGGTCTTGGAGAGTCAGACGTGCCTGAAAAGACTGAACAACAACATCAGCAAGAATGTAGAGTTTGTTAAACTTAAGACAGATTGTAAATATTTTAAAACATGTTAACAATATAACTATATGACTATGTCAACAAATAACAAAAATCCTCTGACAAAATCCAACCATCATTTGTCTTAAATACTCTAGAAAATTTAGTAATAAACAGAACTTTCTTTAACCTAAAAATAATACCTCTCTATGTCCAAGGACACTAATTATATATAATAAGGAAAAGTTAGTGGCCCTTCCAAAAAAAATCATGGTTAAAGGAAGGATACTCATTATTGACACTATTATTTCTCAGAATGCTCTGATAGCTATTGCAATAAGACAGGAAAGAGAAAGAAAGAGAATGCATTGACAAAGAGAAAGGAATAGCATCACTTTGTGCAGAGGATATGATGATTTCTTTAGAAAACCCTAAAGTCAAATAAAAAATTAAATTGATAAATATAGCAGAGTTTCAGGATATTAATTTACCTAAATCATCAACATACCTGTATTTCACCAAATAAACCCAGCAGGAACAATGACAAAGAAAAACTGTACTCAAAGTAACTTCAGAAGCTATGTAATATTTGGGAGTGTATCTACCCAGATGCAACAATGAATATGATGAATCCAAGTATAAATTTCACTCTGGTGAAATAAAGATGAATTGAATACAGGTATGTATATGAGTTGCTTATGGATAAGTGGAACCATTACAATAAAAATGACAACAGCACTTAATTAATTTACTTGTATCGTACTGTACCGGTATCAATAACTGTATAATATAAACAACAACAACAACAACAACAACAACAACACTGTCACCACTATGGCATTCTGCTGAACCAAAGTCAAAAGAGGTTTCAAATTAATGAATAAATTTTAAATGGGGAAAAAGAGGTTAACAATTGATGACATATTTGATTTACTGGCACTAAATTTATTGGAAAAGGTCAGCCAATTGGCATGCAACTTTATTTCTAAAATCATTTTTGAATTGCAACCATAAGTTGACTATGGACATGATAGTTAAGCAAAAGTTAAAGAAAGCCTTCTTTAAGAATCCACCAAGAAGATTTAGTTTCTTGCAAGGCAGAGGTGTTTTGATATTCCTAGTGCCCATCCTAGGGCCTCACACATAGCAGGTGCTTAATAAATACTTCTTGACAACAAGGACAATAAGAAAAAAAGGAGGTTCCTTGTCTGAGTTGTTTTGTAGGTAACAGTTACAAAATTTGGCAACTGATTGGATATTGGAGCTCAGGGACAATGAGAACCAGGGGAGAGATAGATGGTAAACAGATTATGTGTATGTATATGTATATGGAGAGAGAGAGAGAGAGAGACAGACAGACAGCAACTGAGACAGAGATAATTTTTGGCCTGCCCACTCAAGACATTGCAATATTCCTTTTAGAACCTAGATGTCAATGAAAAACTGCAACTTTTTATTAATGGAAAATAAATTGCCAGTGATAGATACATAGGTATGTGTTAAAACTGTATTTTGTTCTGGTCCTCTGACCACTATTCCTTTTCTACTCAGTATAGTAACTTTCAGCAGGAAATAAGATTGTCAAGAGGATCTCTAAAATCACATACTAACCATCCTAAAGATCAAAGGAACATAATTTTTAAATTGTTTCACTATTAACTAAAATCACGAAGAAGAGGTGCTGAATCAGGGGAAACCATCTAGATGCTCCTTCTCAAGGCTTCTGGTCCTATGATGTGTAAATTTCTGACAAAATACAGACCTCAGCAGTTTCAGACCAGCAGGACATCAAAAAGATGCTGATAACTTTGAGACCACTCTGAAGTTTTACCAATAACTTTGAGATGATTTGGAGATGTTGATGACCTAATGCCAAGGTGACGCAGAGAGGCATTGGTCTGTTTCCCTAAAAGCGTTATAAAGATGAGACTCAAACTCCAGCCACCCACCCTCAGCATTCTTCCATTTCCATCAGGTCCATGATGCTGAGTGCTCCCAACTCTAATTCCACGAGTGATCTTCTCTGCCTGTCTTGCCTTTATCCTCTTCCCAATGCTGCTTGTTTTCCTTCACAATTCCATTCCCTGTCTGCATGGCACCCTTTGCCTCCATACGACATTTGCTGCTTCTCCCTGTGCCTTATTAAAGTGTGATTGCCATCCTATTTCCAACTGCCATTAATGATCTTTCTCAACGAGTAACCAAATAATGAGGCAGTCTCATAATATATCATACTTCCGTAATTTCAGTATCAATTCAGGTAGATAAGAATGCAGAATTAAGGAATTTATTGGGTGCTCATGTGCTATAAACAAATTGTTGAGTTTAAAAATACAAGAAAGTCCCTCCCCTAAGTGAGTTTCTGTTCTGGTGAGGAAGACAAAACAACTCAGAAGAACTTGAAAAACTAAGAGAAGAGAAGGGTTTAGAGCCAGTGGCTAGAAGGTGAAGTGGAGGCTTGGTTCCAGGCAAGATGAGGTCTAATCTCACTTTTGAGAAGATGTCTTTGAAGTTGTAGCTCAGGGTGGATAGAAGAGTGGTGCTGTCCCAGACAGTGATAGGGAAGTTCAGGAGAGGAATGAGCTTTAGGGGAAAGATAATGAGGTCACTTGTTACATATTGAGTTTGGGACATTTATTTCAAACTAGCAAGCAACCATTTCTTTCTTCTTAAGCCTCTTTTCTTCCATTTGTGAGGAAGTGGAGGGATGATTCATAGTATGTGATTTATATAATCTGATTTCTAATTTGAGGAAAGATTATGGATTTTCCAAGCCTGGAGGGGCAGAGTGAACAGATACATTCCCTGAAATCAGAAAAAGTGCTGTCCCACTCCTCACCCCACCTCTGCTCCAAGCCTGCCAAGCGGCTGTATTCAATCAAAGGAACATGGAAATAATAACTTACTGACGAGTTTGAGGCCAATTTTCAAATAAGACATATAGGCTTCTTGAGATTTGTACTTGCAAGAAAATTCCTTCAATCAACATAATTTAGTTCCTTGATTAAGGGTATCTCAACAGCAGGTAGAGGTGTTCCAGCTTCCAAGCCACACAGAGCTGAGTTCAAACAATGTGATAAAATTTTCTGATAATTCTCATAATTGAATAAAATTTTCTCAGGAGACAGAAATTGAACTAGACCCAAGGGAACTGAGCTACCTCTGGAACTGGGTTACAAAATGGAGTCAGTGTGGTTTGCTAAATTCACACAATCAGTTGCTTTTCTAATCCTAGTAGTAGTAGTAGTAGTAGTAGTAGTAGTAGTAGTAGTAGTAGTAGTAGTAGTAGTAGTAGCAGTGATGGTAATGGTGGTAGTGATGGTAGTGGTAGTGATAGTAGTAATGAAAATCCTTATAGTTCATATTTAAACAGCATTTTAAGATTTTGTTTTTTTTAAATAGTACTATATTTTATTCCCAGTTACATGTCAAGAAATTTTTTAGCATGCATTTTTGCCACAAGCACCTGCGTCCACGGCCGTGGTCTGATGCCAGCAGAATGTGAAGAGAGAAAGAATCATGGGCCAGGTGGAAGATGTGAAGAACAAACTTCGTTTGTTGATCTGAGGACTCAGGCTTATATGTTACTGGATCAAGCAACAGTAACATTATTTTCCATGAAAAGCCTTACTTCCTTGTACCCTGTCTGTTACTTTCTTTCCTGTGTCTTGTCCTGTACCCTTTCCATTTCCTCCCTTCCTGCATTCTATTTTCAAGAGATGGAACAGGGGGGTGGTGAGCTGACATCCTGACTTTCACAGCTACCAGGCTTAGTACAAACTACAGGTAAGACCCGGGCTGGCCTAAGCCCTCCAACTCCCTAAAGCCGGCCCTCTACACATTTTTATAAGATTTTGAGTTCCAAATTTCTCTCTCTCCCTCCTTTCCATCCTCTTTATGAAAATGGTAACCAATTTGATATAGTTTATACATGTGCTATCATGTTAAAACTATTTCCATATTAGTCACAATTATGAAAAAAAGAAACAGATTATAAAAACACAGGAGAGAATAAAGTAAGTGAAAAAAATATACTTTCTTCTCCATTCAGAGTCCATCAGTTCTTTATCTGGATATGGATAGCATTTTCCTTTGTGAGATTTTTGCATTTGTCTTGGATCATTATGTTGCTAAGAAGAGCTGAATCATTCATACTTGATCATCACACATTGTTGCTGATACTGTGTACAATATTTTTCTGGTTCTGCTCATTTCACTTTGTATCAATCTGTGCAAGTCTTTACAGGAGTTTCTGAAATCTGCCTGCTCATCATTTCTTATTGCACAACGATATTCCATTACATTCATATACCATTGGCTGTTCAGCAGTTCCCCAACTGATGGGCATCCCATCAGTTTCCCGTATTTTGCCACCATGAAAAGGGCTGCTGTAAATACTTTTGCACATGTAGGTCCTTTTCCATTTTTTATGATCTCTATTGGATACAGACTTAGTAGTGGTATTGCTCTGTCAAAGGGTATGAACAGTTTGATTGCCCTTTGGGCATACTTCCAAATTGTTCACCAAAATGTGTGGATCATTTCACAGTTGGATTAGTTGAACTCCCCTAACAGTGCACCAGTGTACCATTTTCCCCACATCCTCTCCAACATTTATCATTTTTTTTGTCAGATTAGCCATTCTGATAGGTGTGAGGTCATATCTCAGAGTTGTTTTAATTTGCATTTTTCTAACCAATAATGATTGAGAGCACTTCTTCATATGCCTATAGATAGCTTTGAATTCTTCATCTGAAAAGTGCCTGTTCATATCCTTTGTCCATTTGTTAATTGGGGAATGGCTTGTATTCTTACAAAATTAACTCAGTTCTCTATCTATTTGAGAAATAAGGCCTTTATCAGTGACACTTTCTATAAAGACTGTTTCCCAGCTTTCTCCTTTCCCTCTAATCTTGGTTGAATTGATTTTGTTTGTAGAAAAGCTTTATAAATTTAACATAATCAAAATTATCTATTTTATATTTTGTAATGCTCTCTAACTCTTGTTTGGTCATGACTTCTTCCACTCCCCATAGATCTGACAGGTAGATTATTCCTTGATCATTTAATTTTCTTAGGGTGTCCTCTTTTATGTCTAAATCATGCATCCTTTTTGACCTTATCTTGGGATACGGTCTGAGATGTTGGTCTATATCTAGCTTGTGTCCTATTGTTTTCTAGTTTTCCTAGTAATTTATTTCAAATAGTGAGTTCTTATACCCAATACTCAGGCCTTTGAATTCATCAAACACTAAATTACTATGATCATTAACTATTTTGTCTTGTGTACCTAATCTATTCCTTTGATCCACCACTCTATTTCTTAGCCAGTACCAGATAATTTTGATGATTGCTGCTTTATAATACAGTTTGAGATCTAGTATTGCTAGGCCACCTTCATTTTTATTTTTTCATGAATTCACTTGATATTCTTCACCTTTTGTTCTTCCAGATAAATTTTGTTATTTTTGTCTAACTCTATCAAATATATATTTTTTGTTAGTTTGATTGGTATAGTACTCAATAGTTAAATTACTTTAAGGTAGACTTGTCATTTTTATTATATTGGCTCTGCCTACCCATGAGCAATTGATATTTTTCCAGGCTTTTAGATCTGACTTTATTTGTGTGAAAAGTGTTTTGCAATTGCATTCATATAGTTCCTGGGTTTGTCTTGACAAGTAGACTCCTAGGTATTTTACATTGTTTATAGTTAATATGAATGGATTTTCTCTTCCTATCTCTTGCTGCTGGGCTTTATTGGCCATATAAAGAAATGCTAATGATTTATGTGGGTTTATCTTATATCCTACAACTTTGCTAAACTTGTTCATTATTTCAATTCATTTTTTAGTTGATGCTGTAGGCTTTTCTAAGTGTACCATCACATCATCTGCAAAGAATGATATTTTTGTTCCCTCATTGCCTGCTCTAATTCCTTCAAATTCCTTTTCTTCTCTTATTGCTATAGCTAACATTTCTGGTACTGTATTGAGTAACGGTGGTGATAATGGACATCCTGGCTTCACCCCTGATGTAACTGAGAAGGCTTCTAGTTCATCCCCATTACAGATAATGCTTGCTGATGGTTTTAGATAGATACTGCTTATCATTTTAAGGAATACTCTATTTTATCCCCCTACTCAGTAGTGTTTTTAATAGGAGTGAGTACTGTATTTTGTCAAAATCTTTGCAGCATCTATTGAGACAATCATATGACTTCTGTTGGTTTTGTTATTGATATGGTCATTTATATCAATAGTTTTCCGAATATTGAACCAACTTTTCATTCCTCATAAAAATCCCACCTGGTGATAATGCATAATCCTTGTGAATAAATTGCTGTAATCACCTTGAAGGTAGTTGGTTCCACATTTTTGCATCAATATTACTTAGGGAAATTGGTCTTTAATTTTCTTTCTGTGTTTTAGCTCTTCCTGGTTTAGGTATCAGCACCATATTTGTGTCATAAAAGGAGTTTGGTAGGCCTCCTTCTTCTATTTTCCCTAAAAGTTTATATAGTGTTGTAAGTAATTATTCTTTAAATGTTTGGTAGAATTCACTTGTGAATCCATCTGGCCCTGGGAAATATTTCTAGGGAGTTCTTTAATGGCTTTTTCAATTTCTTTTTCTAACATGGGGTTATTTAGGCATTCTATTTCCTGATCTGTTAATCTAGGTAATTTATATTTTTGTAATTATCCATTTTTCTTAGATTGTCAGACTGATTGGCATATAAGTGGACAAAATATTTCCTAATGATTGCTTTAATTTCTTCTTCATTGACAGTGATTTCACCCTTTCATTTTTGATACTGAATATATGGTTTTCTTCTTTCTTTTCTGAAATATCAACTTAACCAATTCCTTAACTATTGTACTGTTTTTTTCCCCATAAAGCCAGCTTCTAGCTTTAATTTTCAGCTCAGTAGATTTTTTATTTTCAATCTTATGAATCTCACCTTTGATTTTTAGGATTTCCAATTTGGTGCTTAATTAGGGATTTTTATTTCATTCTTTTTCTAGGTTTTTTTTTTAAATTGCAAGCCCAGTTCCTTGATCTGTTCTTTTCCATTTTGCTGAAGTAAAAATTTAGAGAATTTTCCCCTGGGCACTGCTTTGGCTGCATACCACAAATTTTGTCATGTTGTTCATTGTTTCATTCTCTTTAATGATATTAATTGTTTCTATGATTTGTTCTTTAACCACTTATTCTTTAGGATTAGACTTAGTTAGAAAATAATTTTTAATCTATATTTCCACTGCTCTTTGTTGAATGTAATTTTTTACTGCATTATGATCTAAGAAGAATACATTTACTATTTCTGTATTTTTTACATTTCGCTGTAAGGTTTTTAGGCCCTAGTAAAGGTCAGTTTTTGTGTAGGTGTCCTGTGCTGCTGATAAAAAAAAAAGGTATAATCTTTTCTGTTCCATTTAGTTTTCTCCAAAGTTTGTCATATCTAACTTTTCTAATATCTATTTACCTCCTTAGTTTCTTTCTTGTTTCTTTTTTGGTTAGATTATTGAGTTCTGAGAGGGGACAGTTGAGGTCCCCACTAGTATATTTTGCTCTCTTTCTGTAACTCACTTAATTTCTCCTCTAAGAATTTTGATGCTATGCCACTTGTTTAGTATTGATATTGCTTCATTGTCTATGGTACCTTTTATTAAGATGTAGTTTCCTTCCCCATCTCTTTTAATTAGATCTATATTTTCCTTTTAGTTTCTCTGAGATCATGGTTGCTCTTCCTGCTTTTTTTTTTTAACCTCAGCTGAAGCATAACACGTTCTACTCCAGACCCTTACTTTTGATCTAGGTATCTCTCTGTTTCAAGTGTGTTTCTTATAAACAACATATTGTGGATTGTGGGTTTTAATCCATTCTCTTATCCACTTCTATTTTATGGGTAAATTCATCACATTCACACTCACAGTTACAGTTAGTAACTGTGTATTTCCTTCCATCCTATTCTTCCTCCTGTTTCTCCTCTCTCTCTTTTCACTCTTTCCTTCTTCAACAGTGTTTTGCTTGTCTACCACCTTCCCTGAACTTCCCTCCTTTCTCAATCTCCACTCCTTTTTACTTAATCTCTTCCTTCCTATTTTGCTGTCAGGTAAAATAGATTTCTACATTCAGCTGATTATGTATTCCTATCCTGGAATGAGCTCTCCTTTTACCCAATGAGATGACCTTTCTTGCAGATTCTCCAAGTAACCCCATTTTTCTGCTGGCTCCAGTGTTCCAGGATGTGTTCTGGGCACTATTTTATGTTTGTTTTGAGGTTAATATGGAGAGCTACAGTACTTACTACTTACTCCACCATCTTGGCTCTGAAAAGTCAGCAAGCATTTTAAGATTTGTAAGCTCTTTGCAACATATCTCATTTGGTTATCACAAAAACTCTCTCATTTAGGGATTTTGATAATCTGATTTTATAGATAATAAATGGAGGCACAGAGAAGCTTAGGTGATTTTCCATGTTCAAACAGCTAGGCAGTGCCTGAACAGGATTCTAGTTTGTTCCCTTTTTTGAGCCAATACTAATAAGAGTAACATTCAAGTGATGCTGTCACCCAAACTCCCTCTTCCTCTCCACTATCAGAGGTCTTTCGCACCTCTTCACGTGAGATAATTTACCCCACTGCACCTTCTTCAGCCATTGTACTCATCTCTCTTATCCCTTAAACTTTTTTGCGTGTCATTCCCTCAAATTCACCATATACTTGTTTCCACTATCTCTGTATATTCCTTCTAGCTGTATGATTAGTGATAGGTTTAAAGAATTACAAGTATCATCTATCTATGTACAGATTTAAATAGTTTCACTCTATTGAATCCCTTGTGTTTTCTTTTCCCTTTTACCTGTTTATGCTTCTCTTGGATCTTGATATTGGAGCTCAAATTTTTGGTTTAGTTCTGGTCCTTTCCTTAAGAAAGCTCAAAATTGGGGCAGAGCCAAGATGGCAGAGTGAAAGCAGTGACTTGCTTGAGCTCTTCCCCAAACCCCTCCAAATATGTATAAAAATGGCTCTAAACAAATTCTGAAAAAGCAGAACCCACAAAAAGACAGAATGAAACAGATTTCCAGTCAAAGACAACCAGGATGGTTGATCAGAAAGGTATATTGCGTTGGGCTGGTAGAGTAGTGCAGTTCAGCATGGGTGTGCAGGCCACAGCAAACCTGGAGCAGGCCTCAGAGGACTGAGTTGCAGGCAGCTGTGGTGGATTCCAGACTTCTCAGCCCATGAAGGCTAAGGACAACTTAGAAGGTCAGTAGGAAAAGTCTGTCTCTGTGGTGAGAGGGAAGCATGGGGTCCCAGCCCATTCCTGAGCTGCCCTGGGCTGCCTCCTGAATTTCTGGCCCATGACTGAGGGAATCAAGTGGCTGATCAGAGGGGGATTGCAGGGATCTCTTTGCTGGTGCAGTATTCTCTTGCGTCTGTGCTTGATCTGGGTCACAGTTCTGAGGGGCAGTGCTGGGGAGGAGGAGTGGAGTGGTGGAGCAGTAGTGGTGGTACAGAGAGAATCCTCCTCACAGTTCCAAGACAGGAAAGAGTGCTTGTGGTCACTCATAGACCAGAGCACAGGCCAGGAAAAAGTAAACACCTCGCTCTTTATACCACCTTGGAAGAACTGAAAATTTACAGGTCCCTAGAAGTATCTCTGAAAACAGCTGTACAAACTCCCGAAGCTTGGGACTGTACATTCTCCATTTTGGAAGCAGACCTCTACCTTAATAAAGAGTTTATAACTCAATTGGCTGGGATCATGAGCAAACCTCACAAGAAGTGTCAGACCATAGAATCTTTTTTGGTAACAAAGAATCAAAACAACCAGAAGAAGACAAAGTTAAAGCTCCTACATCCAAAGCCTCCAAGAAAAATAAATCAGTCCCAGGATTGGAAGAGCTGAAAAAGGATTTTGAGAAGCAAGTAAGAGAAGTAGAGGAGAAACTGGGAAGAAAAAATGAGAGTGATGCAAGAAAATCATGAAAAAATCAACAGCTTGCTAAAAGAAAAAAAATAATGAAGAAAAAACATCTTAAAAATAGCCTAACCCAAATGGCAAAAGAGGTCCAAAAAGCCAATGAGGAGAAAAATGCCCTAAAAAGCAAAATTGGCTAAATGGAAAAGGAAGTCCAAAAGCTTACTGAAGAAAATACTTCCTGAAAAATTAGAATACAGCAATTGGAAGCTAGTGACTTTATGAGAAATCAAGAAACTGTAAAATAAATTAAAAAATGGAAAATTAGAAAAGGATGTGCAATCTCATTGGAGAAACAACTGGCCTGGAAAATAGATCCAGGAGAAAGAATTTCAAAATTATTGGACTATCTGAAAGCTATGATCAAAAAAAGAGCCTAGACATCATCTTTCAAGAAAATATCAAGGAAAACTGCCCTGATATTTTAGAACCACGAGGCAAAATAGAAATTGAAAAAATCCACCATGAAGATGTAAACAGGAAAAAAAAATCATAAGAGACTTATTAAGGTTGAACTTTATTCCTGCATGGAAAGATGATATTTATAACTCACGAGACCTTTTTCAGTATCAGAGTAGTTGGAGGGAAAAAATTATATTTATGTATATATGATAGATAGATAGATAGATAGATAGATAGATAGATAGATAGATAGATAGACAGACAGACAGACAGACGCAGATATAGATCTAGACAGAGGGCACAAAGTGAGTTGAAGATGAAGGGGTCATATCTGGAGAATAAAATTAAGGGATGAGAGAGGATTAAAGGGAGAAGAAGAAAGGGAGAGGTAGAATCAGGTAAATTATCTCAAAAACAAAGGAAAAGAAAAGGCTCTTACAGTGGAGGGTAAACAGGGGAAAGTGAGCAGGAATAAGTGAATCTTATTCTCATAGGATTTGGCTTAAGGAGAGAATAACATACACATTCAATTGGGTGTGGAAATCTGTCTTATGCTACAGGAAAATAGGGGAAGAAGGGGACAAGAGTGCAGGGGACTGATAGAGAGGAGGGCAGATTGGGAAAGGGGGTAATCAGAAGCAAACACTTCTGAGGAGGGACAGGGTCCAAAGAAAGAATAGAATAAATGGGGGGGATAATATTAAGGGAAATAGTTAGTTTTTCATAACATGACTACTATGGAGGTGTTTTGCATAACTGCACATGTATAACCTATATGAGTTGCTTGCCTTTTTTCAATGAAGGTGGTTGGGGAGGGAGGGAGAAAATTTGGAACCCAAAGTTTTAAAAACACATGTTTAAAAAAAATGTTTTCACATGCAACTGGGAAATAAGAAATACAGGAAATGGGGTACAGAAATCTATCCTGCCCCATAGGAAAATAGAATGGGAAGGGGATAAGAGAAGGCAGGGAGAGATAAAATAGGGCAGACTAGGGGAAGGGATATTCAGAATGCATGCCATCTTGGGGTGGAGGGAGTGGTGAGATGGGGTGAAAATTTGGAACTCAAAATCTTGTAGAAGTAAATGTTGAAAACTAAAAATAAATAAATTTTTAAAATATTTTTAAAAAAGAAAGCTCAAGATCTCTCTATTTCATTGAATGACCATTATTTTCCCTTGATGTAGTATGCTTAGTTTTGCTGGTAAGTGATTCTTGGTTGGAGTTCTAGTTCCTTTGCCTTCCAGAATCCCGTGTTCCATGACCTCTGGTCCTCTACTGTTGCAGCTTCCAAGTCCTGTGTAATCCCAATTGTGACCTGATAATATTTCAATTCTTTCCTTTGGCAACTTGTATTTTTTTTCTTGACATGATAGCTCTGAAATTTGGCTATAATGTTCCTTAGATTTTTTTTTAAATTTGGGATCTTTTCTCTGAGGTGAGTGGTGAGTTCTTTCTTTGCATATTTTGCACTCTGGTTCCAGGACATCTTGGCAGTTTTCCTTGATAATTTCTTGAAAGATGCTGTCCAAGTCCTCATTTTGATTATGACTTTTAGATAGTCCAGTGATTCTGATATTGTCTCTCCTGGATCTATTTTCCAGGTAACTTGTTTTTTCCATGAGGTCTGTTACATTTTCTTCTATTTTTTTCATTCTTTTGAATTGGTTTGAATGATTCTTGATGTCGCATAGAGTCATTTGCTTCCACTTGCCCAATTCTAACTTTTAAGGTGTTGTTTTCCTCAATTAGTTTTTTTACTTTCTTTTCCATTTGGTCAATTCTACTTAGTTTTCAGAGCTGTTGACTCTTTTTTCATAATTCTTGCATCACTCTCATTTCTTTTCTCAATTTTTCTTCTACCTTTCTTACATGATTTTTAAGCTCCTTTTGAGCTTTTCCATAAGTTCTTTCTGGGCTTGAGAACAATTCCCATTTTTCTTTGGTGTTTTCTCTTGGTCTTCCCTGTCACCATAATAACTTTCTATGGTCAATTTTTTCTGTTGTTTTTTGCTCATCTTTTTTTTTGGGGGGGGGGCTTTTTCCTCTCTTTTAAATTTGATCTCTGCTTCCAGGGGGGAAGGGGCTGTGTCTCAGGCTTGTTGTGCCAATAGCTGCAGGTCCTAGCTGTTTACCTGCTGCTATGCTGATGTTGCCCTGAGGCCCATGGGGGACCCTGCTGTGTGGTGTTGTGTTGAGGGGTGGTGGAGGATGGCTGGTGCTATTGGAGGTTGTAAGGGTCTGGCAGCTTACCTGGTGCTGAGCTAAGGTCCTAGAGGTGGCATCTGGCATGTGCTCAGCCTGGTGAGGTTTTTCTGCATTTCCCCTGGGGCTACACTGAAGCACATGGAGGTCTGGCCTATATTTTTGTCATGCTATAGGGTGTCTTTCTGCCCAGAGCTTAGCTGAAGCACTTGGTGGTTCTCAGAGCTGGAGTCTGCCACTTCCTCTGGCTATGCTAAGGCATGTGGAGAGTCCTGGTATTGCTGTTTGCCTGTTCCACCACACTGGGGCCAGGATCTCCTGATGGTTTGCTGAGACACTTCCTGTCCTGGAATGCTCCCCTTTTATTTGAGTGAGACAGGCATTTTTTACAGATTCTCTAAGTCTCCTGGGCTAACAGACCAATCCTCCCTGTCTTTCTGCTGGTCCAGTGTTCCAGGATGTGTTCTGGGGTATTGTTTTATGGTTGTTTTGAGGTGAATATAGGAGAGGTACAATGATTTACTGCTTATTTCACCATCGTGGCTCCTGAAAGTCAATAAGCATTTGAAGATTTGTAAAATTCTTCACATGTATTATCTCATTTGGTTCTCAGAAAACCCCTCTAATTTAGGAGATTTTCATACCCTCATTTTATAGATGAGAAAACTGAGGCACAGAAAATGTAGGTGATTTCCCCATGTTCAATCAGCAAGGTAGTGCTTGAAATAGGACTCCAGCTTAGTTATTTTTTCTGATTCAAAGTCCTGTGCCCTATCCACTGTGCAGCTTAGCTGCTTTCTGTGTTTGGGAAATGTGGACATACCAGTGATTTACTATAAGTACAGCTTTCATACATGTGAATATTCCAAATTAGATCTGCCTTTGCTCTTCCCTTCATTCTGCCCCACTTTGTGCTTTAGGCCTCAGTGAAGTCAGGCTATGACTTCTGTCTCCTTAAATGGATCATAACTTTTCACCAAATCTTGATGAGTAGTACACCAGCACCACTCATACCAGACAAGGCTTTGGTGACCAACAAATCATCTTTGTTTATACCTAGATAAAGAACATACATAGAGGACAGGGCAAAGTGGGGAAGGGAATAATCCTAACTGGAAGAAAAATGGCACAAATGAACTTTGACAACTTTGACTATAGCTAGGGACTTCAGACTTCTGTCTCTCCTGTCTCTTCCTCCTCTGTTCCTCCATGTTCAGGAAACATGGCAGGGCCACTAGGA
Source organism: Phascolarctos cinereus (assembly GCF_003287225.1). Taxonomy (NCBI): domain Eukaryota; kingdom Metazoa; phylum Chordata; class Mammalia; order Diprotodontia; family Phascolarctidae; genus Phascolarctos; species Phascolarctos cinereus. Next base: position 498,391 of record NW_027555458.1, read on the forward strand.
AGCATCCCATCATTTCTGACTTCCATCCTCCTCCTACTGCATTGTGCCAGAATCCCAGGACAGCAGCATCAGAAATCAGAGATGGCTCAATCCTGTCAGGGGTGCTTCATCCTGCATGGTGCAAGATGCAGGATAAATGCCTTTCTTCTGGTTTTCACTTCCCAGGAGTCTCCAAAGTAAAATTCAATCAGAGGTCTCTAAAGCTGTCAATTCTGAGTTAGCATCTAATAGAGTTTCCCACCTCAAGTTAAATTATGTAAGAAGAGGTAACCAGGGATCCAGGATTATACTTTATGATGGCCTTCTTTTCCACATTGAAAACTTAGGGAGTAAGCATAGTAATTAGTCATTGCTTCAGTTAATTTTACTGATGCCACTTCGAGTAATTCTCTCTCTCTCTCTCTCTCTCTCTCTCTCTCTCTCTCTCTCTCTCTCTCTCTCTCCTCTCTCTCTCTTTCTCTGTAGCAAAGAACAAAAAGAGTCACTGCTTTCAAGGAGATTTTAATCTAATGATGGAGAAAACAAGTAAATAAATATATATTTGATACATAGAAAATAGAAGAAATCTAATTTTGGAGGAGAAGCCTCAATTATGTGGGAAGAATAAGGACCTGAAAGAGGTGAGATTTGATATGAGACTTGTAGGACATTAGGAAAATAATGATGCCAAAGTCATAAGGACATTGCAGTCATTCTGATAATATACAGGCTGTTTGCAATTAAATGAAAATCAGCCATTACTTCATTCTTTTCATGGTACAATCATTTTCTTCATATCAAAAGAAGGGAAAAAATGCATAGGAAAAATATTACATACTAATATTCTGTATAAATGCAGACATACTATATTAAATAAAACATTAGTAAGGCAGCAATGGCAACATATTTGAAAGATTATACACTATGACCATATTGGGTTTATACTGCTAATCCTGGAGTCAGGAAGATCTGAGTTCAAATCTGGCCTCAGAAACTTACTAGCTTTGTGACTCTGAGTAAGTCACTTAATCCTGTTTTCCTCAGTTTCATCAGCTAGAAAATGAGCTGGAGAAGGAAGTGACAAAACACTCTAGTATCTTTGCCAAGAAAACCCCAAATGGAGTCACGAAGAGTCACACGTGATTGAAATGACTAAACAACAGCATCAACAGAAAAGTAAGGTTCATTCAACTTAAGACAGATTGTAAATATATTAAGTCATGTTATAATAAAAAAAATAAACATATGACTATGCCAATAGATGACAAAAATACTTTTGACAAAATCCAACCCTCATTATCTTAAATTATGCAAAGCTTAGTAACAATGAACCTTTCTTAACCTAGTAAATAATACTAATCTACAAGCTAAATATATAATAAAGAAAAGTTAGTGGCCTGTGAATTCGTTCCAGATGACCCAGTCCTCTCTGGTGTTTGAGGGGTCTCAACCTCTCACACCACAACAGGAGCAGCCTTAAAGAAAAGAATATCAGAGCTGAGAAGAAGGGATATCAACTGGGAAACCCTTTCAACATAGAAGATGAGAACTAGGAGTGGCCTCAACACCACAGAATTTCATAGAAGAGGGCCCAAAGAGTTTAAGATTGGCAAAGTGCTTGATAAATAAGGTTTAACTTTACAATATAGCCTTGAGGTAAGTGCTTTTATCACCCTCATTTTATACATGAGGAAACATAATAATTATCTGAGGTCTAATTTGAACTCAGGTCTTTCTGACTCCATATCCAAGACTCTAAACCCTATGCCACTGAGCTCCTATCCTGGGACCTCAGGGAGTAACTGTTGTTTAGTCATGTTCTGATTCTTTTAAGACCAGCATTGCACAGCTAGTAACTTTCTAAGGTGACATTTGAACTCAAGAAGAGTCTTCCTGAATCAAACCAGATACTCTGTCCACTATGCCATTTACCAGCCTCTTGAGAGAGTTCTTAGACACGCAAAACTATGAACCAGAAGCAATTAAAAATAACAGCAACAATTTAGGTCTTCTCTGTTCCGTGGGCCAAAGTAAGGGCAGGGACAGATTATTTAGAAAACACCAGCCTAAAACCTATAAAACTCTTTATTTCAATAAAATTTATATCTGGCTTTGCTGTTGTTCTTAAATAAAACTTAGATCCTACAACAGAAAGCCCAGGAGAGAACATGAAAACAGAGTGATTTACGTGGATAAAGGAAAAATGAGGACAAAAACATAGTTCCCTGCACTACCATCATCAGTACGACAGTACTCATGATGACTGGCAGTGAATGCAGAATAATTTTAAAAGTAAAGTTTTAAGTTTAGAGGATTTTAATGGAATCACTTTTGTCCTTTGAAATTCCTGCACTGTTAAGATATACTGAGTGATAAAATAAAAACTGTTTTCAAAAATCTTAAAGAAAAATCCTAGAATGTCAGATTAGGTGGGGCCTGAGGCATAGAATGTCAAGGCTGTTAGAGAGTTGGAATACAGAATATCTAGTCTGGGAGATGACACAGAGAACAGAAGGTTGGTTAGATCTGCCAGGCCATTTAGAAGAAGGGACATCAGTGACAGGAGAGCCCTTGCAACATAGATGGTGAGAAGGAAGACAGGCTGGAACAACAGAAGATGTTACCTATTGAAGGGCCCTCAGAACATAGAAAGTAGCTACATTTATTAAGTGCTTTAAGTTGGGAAAACCTTGGCCAATATTCTCTCCTGTTATCCTCACCACAAACCAGTAAGGTGGGTGTCTTACCATCCTCATTTGGAGGAAGGAAAGGGAGACAAGGAATACTGAAGAGTTTCCCCCAGTGTCACAAATCTGGGAAGTGTCTGAAGTCATGTTTGAACTGAGCTGTTTCTGACTCCAGGCTCAGAGCTCTAAGCCCTCTGCCAGCTTGCTTCCTCTCTTGAGGTATGGGGCCTTGGATACCGAACTCTTGGAGCCTCAGTTTCCTTTGTAAAATTGGGATAATGATGCCACCCAGGGAGGTGGAGAATCAAATGAGATTCATGTAGCCCAGGCTTGGAAGTGCTCCCCCAATCCACATTCACACTGGCAGTCAGGGCCCAAGGGCTTCTCTAGCATCACCCTTCTGGGTTTTAGAGGTAACCCTGAGGCTTTGTGGGAGAGGGTGCAGTCATGGCTCATGATCTCCTTACCCTGTTTTCTCTGTGATTAGCAACTGAATTAACCAACCCACCTACCTTAATTAAATTCAGGAGTGCATATGTACTTCCTTGATAGTACAAAACCCTGATCTTCCTGGCCAAAGAACACACACCCCCAGCCCCAAGGTCATGACACACCTTCCCCCCTGTATAGTCTTTGGAAGTTTTCTACCTCTAACAGAGTCCTTGGGGAGGTGGAGAACACTGTAGAAGGACAGTGATTTGTCTTCATTCCTTGTGAGATGAATCAACCCTACAAAGATTATGTAAATGGCTACAATAATCCAGGTAATGAGCTCAAGCTCCACTCCTCTGTGACTTATATTTTTCATCAGGTGAAATAAGGGCAATCTTGTATTTGCTTTGTTGTGAGCCTGATTGTTCTCATGTCATATAAACTTCCTTTACTCTTTCTTTGTGCTGACCTAGACAAAAGCCAAGTATTGATGTGCCCTGGGAAACAATGGTGTAAGCTAAAGGCTCCTCTTAGAGGCCCAGGTGTTCACAGAAAAGAAGACTGGCAGTAGTGGCATCTCGAGATTTGTGTTAAAATCCTGCTTCTTATGCTTTGTACCAATGTGACCTTGGGCCAGTCATGTCCCCTCCCTATGTGTCAGTTTTCTGAGCTATAGAATGAGTAGATTGGACTACATGGCCTGTGAGGTCCTCTGCAGTTCTAATGTCAGGATCCTCTGCCCAGCCTAGCTAAGTGCAGCCTGAAGGATGCCCACCAAAGGCACAGTGACTCCTGAAGAACTAGGAGATGTTGATGAGGTTACATAGTTACAGGTGGGCCCTATAATGCATCTTGGAATTGTAATATTGTCTTAAAGTTTCTTCAAGAGACAGTACGATCTTCCTTCCTCTTTGTACAGAGGTAGGGGACTCGATGTGCAGAGTATTATATATATGTTCAGGTGTGGTCATAGTGTGGGTCAGATTCTCTCACTGTTTTTGTCCATTATGAGTGAGACTCTGTTGGACAAGGGGAAAGAAGTTAAAAGAAAAAAAGGAAAGTGAAACCAGGAACCCAATACACAGGAGATAAGGGTTGGTGCATACTTGGAGTCAGAAAGAACATGGGTTTGAAATTCCTTCGTCCACACTTAATAGATTTGTGACCATGGTAAGTCTTCTTAGAATCTCAGTTTCCTCACTTGTAAAATAGGAATGATAATATCTCCAGACAATCTGTGAGAATCAACTGACTTAATCTGCATGAAGTGCAGGCTTGGAGTGCCCAATCCCCACTTACCTTGGTAGGTCAAGTGCACAGGGGGCACCTTCTACACTTCTCAGGGTTTAGATGTAGGCCAGAGGAGAGGCAGGTTATGTGTCAGAGCTCATGAATCCTCAACAGTGGGTTTCCCCCATGATGATCACTTAGTTCATTTTAGAAAGAAAGAAGAGAGAGAGAGAGAGAGAGAGAGAGAGAGAGAGAGAGAGAGAGAGAAAGAAAGAAGGAAAGGAAGGAAGGAAGGAAGGAAGAAGGAAGAAGGAAGGAAAGAAAGAAAGAAAAAGAAAGAAAGAAAGAAAGAAAGAAAGAAAGAAAGAAAGAAAGAGAGAAACAAACAAACAAACAAACAAAGAGACAAACAAA